>NW_020838012.1:5424421-5432674 GCF_003676395.1 Aethalodelphis obliquidens | reverse complement strand
AAAAAAAAAAAAAAAAAAAAAGAAATAACATGTACAACTTGAAAGAAAAATGTGAAAATTGTTTTCAACATGTGAGATATGAGTGACCAATAAAATAGGCAGATATAGTCAGATTTTCTAATAATCCAATAAATAAAAAAATGATAATGAGATGTCATTTTAGCCTATCCATTTGAAAACTATTTTTTTAAGTTAACAATATTCAGTATTTTTCTGAGTGTTTGGAAGTGGGCATTTGAGTATACTCTTTGAGGGCATATAAAATGGTGTAGTCCGTCTGGATTCTATTTTGTTAATATGTATGAAAATGTTTAAAAAATGTATATATTTAGTCATATAATATATACACATCAAGGAATGTACCCTAAAGAGATAGTCATACAAGTTAATAAAAATGATGTTCAGCAAAGGCATTTTATACAGTTATCAATTTATGTGTAAGATTAGAACACTTGAAACAACTTTAATTCCTATCTGGAAGGAACTAGTTAAAAGCTATGTATTATAAAAATATAGCCATTGAAAGTGGTAAAGTAGATTAATATTTGTGGATATGGAAAATCCCTTGACATATTGTAGATATCTTTTGGCAATTATGTTATGGGTAATTTCTTTCTTTGTCATATTTGGATTTTTATTTATGACATATTTTAACAGAGAAAAATAAAGGCTTCCATTTTATAGGAAAAAAACTGATGGATTTGGTGGAGACATGTTTATTACTGTGGCAGGTCCTGGGTCTGGGTATGTCTACGACGCTGTCACAGACTAATTCCAAACCTAGCAGCTAAGGGGCTCAAAGCGCCTAACTCACTCCAGCTTTTGTCTTCTATAGTTTAGGAACTGAGTAGAGTTAGAATTAATATTTTAGTTTCGCAATTTTGAGGCAGAAAGGAAGGACTGGCACTGCTTCCATGTTGCCATTTTGCCACCTCCATTCTTCCAGTCCCTCCATTTCAAACACTGAAATTTTCTTTGCTATTTCCCTCTCTTTGTTGTGGTCACCCTCACTGCGTACCAAGTCCCATTAATTCTCCATCCATTCTTTTTTATTCCACTTGGACCATCATCATATTCTGGGCTCTTCGGTGTGTTGATGATGCACTAGCTTTCTAATTGGTCTTGTTTCTCTCTCTCCTTGTCTTTAGTCTATTCTAACACCACTGCTAAAATGGTGTTGGAAATGTCATTATACAGCTCAGACTCTTTAAGTTACTTCTCATCACCTACTTGAGAGTGGCTTCCTTTCTTTGTGTGCTTTTGATGTTGACTGTGAAACTTTCAGTTAGGTAGCCATTGTGCCATTGATGTACACTTGGCTTTCCTTTCACATTTGTCTAGAATATCCTGCTGCAATTTTGACTACCCTGCCTTTCTTTCCAATTTTTTTTGGCAGCTCTTTTACCTATTTATTATTTTGTACCTCTCTCTGGTACAAATTACAAACAGAAATACAAAGGAAAGCTAGGTAACTCCTCTAATTTTCAGTGCATTAGGGATTTTTGAAAAAATTCCACGGTTAAAGTGATCATATGCTCTGAAGAGTCTAGACATTGCTAATTAGTCCTTTTTGCTTGGCCATTTCTTAGCTTTGGCATTTCTTAGATTTGTCCATTTGTCTTTTGATTCATCTGAAAAAAAAGATTCTTGCTTTTAAGAGCACTATCACATATAACTTTTATCCTTTTTTTTTATTCAATGTGATAAAGTGACATGTTTCTGTCTCATTTCTCCAACAGAAATCACCTGATTCCTAGGCTTTTATACCTGATGACCAAGGTACAATATGGCATGGAGAGTAAATATTTGATCTGTAATTGTAAGAGAGAGAGATTGGTTTAATATATTTAACAGATATAAATATCTCTTATAAACTGATCCAGATGGATGACTTTTGGCAAGTTATTTAACCTCCTTAAACTTTCCTTTTCTTATCTGGAAAGAGCTACCACTTTTGAGTGATTTGCCTTCATTGGAATGTCTTTTCCTTTCTGTCAACTTTTTAAAAATTTGCAACATATTTTTTTTTCAGTTTGTAAATTTTTTCTTTGTGCCCTTGCCCATTCATCCCCATTAAAGCATTCATCTCCCTTGTAAGATGACTTTTTATTTATTTTTTCTAGCTTTATTGAGATATAATTGAAATATAACATTGGGTAAGTTTATGTTGCTTTGATACACTGACATATTGCAAAATGTTTACAACCATAGCATTGGCTAACACCTGTATCACATCACAATTATCTTTTTTTGTGGTGAGAATGTTTACAATCTCTTTAAGCAACTTTCAATTATATAATACAGTATTATTAATTATAATCACTCTGCCATACATATAAGAACTTATTCATCTTATAACTGGAAGTTTGTATACTTTGACCAACATGTCTCCCTTTATACTTACCCCCCAACCCCCCACAGTTCCTGGTAACTACCATTCCAGCCTGTTTCTATGAGTTTGGCTCTTTTAGATTCCACATATAAGTGACATCATACCATATTTGTCTTTCTCTGTCTGACTTATTTCTGTCATTTGACCAACATGTCTCCCTTTATACTTACCCCCCAACCCCCAACAGTTCCTGGTAACTACCATTCCAGCCTGTTTCTATGAGTTTGGCTCTTTTAGATTCCACATATAAGTGACATCATACCATATTTGTCTTTCTCTGTCTGACTTATTTCATTTGGCATAATGCCCTCAAGGGTTATCCATGTTGTCATAAATGCCAGGATGTTCTTTTTGGTGGCTATACTATTCCATTATATATATATATACACACCACATCTTATTTATCCATTCATCCATTTTGGCTGTTGTGAATACTGTTGCAATGAACATGGGAATACAAATATCTCTTTGAGATTCTGTTTTTATTTCCTTTGGATATGTACCCAGAAATGGGATTCCTGGATCGTATTTTTAATTTTTTTGAGGAACCTTCATACTGTTTTCCATAATGGCTGCCCCAATGTACATTCTCACCAACAGTGCAGAAGGGTTCCCTTTTGTTCAAACCATCTCCAATACTTAGCTCTTATCTTTTTGATGATAGCCATTCTGACAGGTGTGTGGTGTTATCTCCTTGATTTGCATTTCCCTGATGAGTAGTGAGGAAGAGCACTTTTTTTTATGTACTTGTTGGTTGCTTCTATATTATCTTTGGAGAAACATCTATTTAGTTCTTCTGCTCATGTTTTTGTTGTTGTTGTTGTTGTTGTTTTGTTGCGTTACGCGGACCTCTCACTGTCGTGGCCTCTCCCGTTGCGGAGCACAGGCTCCGGACGCGCAGGCTCAGCGGTCATGGCTCACGGGTCCAGCCACTCCGCGGCATGTGGGATCTTCCCGGACCGGGGCACCAACCCGTTTCCCCTGCATCGGCAGGCGGACCCTCAACCACTGCTCCACCAGGGAAGCCCTGCTCATGTTTTTAATTAGATTTTTTTTTTGCTGTTGTGTGAGTTATTTATATATTTTGGATATTAATTCCTTATCAGATACACGATTTGCAGATATTTTCTCCCATTCTGTAGGTTGCGTTTTCATTCTGTTGATGGTTTAATAAAACTTGCAACATCTTAAAATCAATTTTCTGGGAGGACATTTGACCTAATTTTGTTAAAGTATTTACTGAATTTGAAACATTAGAAAGTTTTGTTTTGTTCTAAGTGGCCCTTTCCATTTGTCTCTTTTGAACATTTTAGGAAAATTTCATTCATTGTTTGCATTCTTCTTCAATATTTATTTTCATTTAATTATAACAGAAATTTTACTTTTGGTTAACTTTAATGCAATTTCATTTTCAGTTAAAGACTTTTTTTTTAGTAATTATTTTTTATTGGAATAAAGTTGCTTTACAATGTTGTCTTAGCTGCTACTGCACAGCAAAATGAATCAGCCATGCATACACTTGTATCCCCTCCCTTTTGGATTTCCCTCTCATTTAGGGTACCACAGTGCATTAAGTAGAGTTCCCTGTGCAATACAGTATGTTCCCGTCTGTTGTCTATTTTACACATAGTATCAATAGTGTATATGTGTCAATCCCAATCTCCCAATTCCTCCCACCCTAAGACATTTTTTAATACAAAATATTCAGAAGAGTTTGAAATACAGGTGAAGAAGTCAGTTAGGCAAACTGGTTTAGGGGAATATTCTATTATCTGTCACCCCGCTTCTACACTATATAACTTTGGAATCCGTCCTTTTTACTTTGTATGCCAGGACAAAGGTTGAAAAATTATCCTTTTTCTTCCCTCCTCCCTCCCTTCTCCCTGTCTTCATCCTTCCTCTGCCTTTTAAATCTGATTCGTTGAACTGTTTTTCTCTTCTCTAAAGCTAACAGATATAATTAGAATATCACAAAATAATAACTTTGATGTTTATAGTTTTGGTGTTTATACTTTAATGTTACCATACTTTTAGTGTTATAAACTTATTCAATCATTATTCCTTCTAGAATGTTCTATTTTCCCAAGCATACTTACAATATATTTCACTATTATTTACTGAAGTCCCCTCGAAAGTCTGGAAGAGCTTCTTAGTTACCTAGTTCACGGATCTATCTATGGACTTAATTCACGTAAGGGGTATCATTTTGTCCTTTTGATTCTCTTTTTATGATCCTTATTTTATGTACCTTCTAAGGTATTGGCTAAACAAATTTTCATGACCTTAGCTGGTTTACAGGTATACCTCAGATTGACAGTTATGTCTCTTGAACAACAGTCATAGACAACTATAGTTCTGAATTTTGGACTGTCCTCTTGGGTTTGTATTAAACTATTTGTGTTACCATAATTTAAGGACCACTTGAAATTGTGATGGTCAGAAGATAACTTCAGAATGTTTTGCAAGATTTTGATACATTAGGCCTGTAAGTCATAGAGTGAAAACTCCAAAACTACCATTACCTTTCTAGGCTGATTTAACTGCAGAGGTGTCTCCTGGCCCTGGCAGCCTGATAATTACTGAGTAACCTTTCCATCTCCATAAGGAAGTGAGCTGCATGACTACTGAAACAGAATTCTGGGAATGAAAGACAAAAGATATGTGAGTGAAAAAGTAATATATTTATGTAAAATATATGAAATGTGAGAAAATAGGTTTTTGAAAATTCTTATAATTTTTCAAGTTAATTATCTACCTTGCCATACACCTGCTTTAGCTTGACGTCATGGAAATGAATAAAATGTGTCCTTGTTTTTGAGGCGCTTATTTACCCTCTGACCCTGTGCAAAAAAGGCAGACTTAACAATAAGTAGTATTTACTGTTCTCATTAAAAAAAATTCATTTCATGAAAACTGATAAAGGAGTATTTCTGCATGGGGGGGTTAGAGATCTTGCATTGGAGATCATTGTATAATTCTAAATCCACTTATTTATATGATTATGAATAACAAGGCTAATGCTTTGAAATTAAACATTTGATTTAAAAGAAACTACAAAAATAATGTTAATTATGGGAAGTTACATTTTATTTTATTTTGGTGGGGAAAACTCAGAATTTAATCTTTTAATGACTTTTATATATATCACACCACATTGTTAATTATAGTCATCATGCTTTACATTAGATCACTAGTTCTTTTTTTAAAAAAAATTTATTGGAATATAGTTGATTTACCATGTGTTAGTTTCAGGTGTACAGCAAAGTGAATCAGTTATACATATACATATATATCCACTCTTTTTTAGCTTCTTTTCCCATATAGGCCATTATAGAGTATTGAGTAGAGCTCTCTGTGCTATACAGTAGGTCCTTATTAGTTATCTATTTTATATATAGTAGTGTGTATATGTCAATCCCAATCTTCCAATTTATCCCTTTCCCCAGAAGTTACGTTTCAGATGTCAGAAATTTATTTTTTAAATTTTTATTTATTTAAAAAAATTTTAAATTAATTTTTCTTGGAGTATAGTTGATTTACAATGTTGTTTTAGTTTCTGCTGTACAACAAAGTAAATCAGTTATACATATACATATATCCACTCTTTATTAGATTCTATTCCCATATAGGTCATTATAGAGTATTGAGTGGAGTTCCCTGTGCTCTACAGTAGGTTTTTATTAGTTATCTATTTTATATATGGTAGTGTGTATATGTCAATCCCAATCTCCCAATTTATCCCTCCGCCCCTTCCCCCTTGGTAACCATAAGTTTGTTTTCTACATCTGTGACTCTATTTCTGTTTTGTAAATAAGTTCATTTGTTCCATATCATATGATATACAAACAGTAAATGCTAGAGAGGGCATAGAGAAAAGGAAACCCTCCAACACTGTTGGTGGGAATGTAAAATGGTACAGACACTATAGAGAATAGTGTGGAGGTTCCTTAAGAAACTAAATAAAGAGCTACCATATGATCCAGCAATCCCACTTCTGGGCATATATCTGGAGAAAGCCATAATTCAAAAAGATACATGCACCCTATTGTTCATTGCAGCACTATTTACAACAGCCAGGACATGGAAGTAACCTAAATGTCTATCTATAGATGAATGGATAAAGAAGATGTGGTACATATATGCAATGGAATATTACTTAGCCATAAAATAGAACGAAATAATGCCATTTGCAGCAACATGGATGGACCTAGAGACTGTCATACTGAGTGAAGTAAGTCAGAGAATGACAAATATCATAGTAATTTCTTTATTTAACAAAGGGTCCATTAAATTCATTTATGAAGGCTAAACAATTTAAGCAAAACAGTTTAATCTTCTGACTTGTTTACCATTCCTTAGTTTCTTGTGGATTTTCTGTGCCAGAAATAGAGCCTAGAAACTTTGTATAGATATCAGGTTCCCTCAATAATGCATTTACTTATCCTCTTCGCCTGCGGTCAATGAACACATTTAGTTGTTTGGGAGCCATCTGGTGGGGAAGATCTCTGAAACACTTTACCTGCCTTCATTGTAGCTGATCAACAGTTGCCAGTTGTGTCTCCTGGAAAGGTAGTCAGGCAACTTCAGTTCTGAATTTTAGTCTGTCCTAAATTTGTATTAAACTAATTTTTGTTGGCATAATTTGAAGACAACTGGAAGTTGGGATGACCAGAAAGTAAGCTCAGAATGTCCAGCAAAATGTTGATATAAAAGATATATAAATCATAGAAGGAGAACTCCAGGAATGGAATCTCCAAATTAACAGCTTACCTCAGCAACGGTGCTGGCATCTCAACACAGCAGCTGATAATTCATAGTGCTTTTAGTAAGTACAGTATTAGCAGTTCAAATCAGTTGAAGCTAGATTGATATGAAATGCTAAATATTATCTGATGAATTTCTCATATATAACCAACATGATTCCAGTTGTTTAAACCTGTTTATATGGCTGTGTTTCACTGTTTATCCAGATAGTTTAATTGTACCACATGCATCCAATATAATCAACCTGAGTAATACATTTTGCAATGTGTATACACACACATACACAATGTCTATACGGCATATTTGGGAGGATGTGAACTGCAATGCATTTTTAGTCACATATTTATGAACAAGTTTTTGATTTTGCATCTTTCCAATAATATAAAGTTACTCAGGATGAAAAAGAAACAATGCAAACAAATTACTTATAGTACTCAAAGTTGATAGTAATCAAAGTTTATGCTAAGCATATGCAAGGAATGGAGTGAGAATGAATTTTTTTTTCCTGTCAGATGAAGTTACCAAGATTTTCTGATTTGTCTTTGCTGAATTACTCTCCCTGTAGGTCATTTCTGGTTGGTTTGATGCCATTCAGGGGTGAGTGTTTGGGTAGAATTGGGGCCTGCTCATAATGGATACCTGTTCTACTGTACAGTGAATCTGGCCTAATTCAGGTGATCAACTTGCCACTTCAATGTAAGACACAGGTCTGTGCTGAAAGGAAAAGAGTTCTAGGGAGGGCCCACTGGAGAACATTTTCACAAAAGACTGTCCTGTGTATGCCAGGTACAGATGTTGCAAGGACCCTGCCTTCTGATCACTCAGTATACTTTTCCAAACAATATCTTCATACAGTAACCGCAGTGATGACATTTTTACCATATCAAAAAACTAAGACAGGGCTTCCCTGGTGGCACAGTGGTTGAGAGTCCACCTGCCGATGCAGGGGACATGGGTTCATGCCCCAGTCCGGGAAGATCCCGCATGCCGCGGAGCGGCTGGGCCCATGAGCCATGGCCGCTGGGCCTGTGCGTCCGGAGCCGAGGCCACAACAGTGAGAGGCCTGCGTACCGCAAAAAAAAAAAAAAAAAAAAAAA
>NW_020838012.1:5346368-5424021 GCF_003676395.1 Aethalodelphis obliquidens | reverse complement strand
AAAAAAAAAAAAAAAAAAAAAAAAAAAGACAGACATAGTAAAAATGCAAAAGAAAAAGTTGGAAACAAAAGGAATATGGTTCCAGGCTTAAGACAAGTGTAGAAAATAACAAAATAATGGGAGATGACATGTACTTTACCTAAAGTTTATTAAACTGAAGGAAAGAGTATGATATAATGTAATTTATTGAACTAATTCCTAATTAGTAAATAAACCTGTGTGGTTCTTAAATGGTAAATCATCTAGATTCCTACAGGATAATGATGGCTCTCTAAATTTAGTCTCTCCAAACATCCTGCCAAAAAAAAAAAAAAGAAAGAAAAAAAGAAAGAAATCAATGAGGAGAGCAAGTAAGACTGCTTATAATCCATGCCTACAGAGTAACTAGGAAATGAAGAATACAGCAGACTTCAATGTACTTCTAAATGGGAAATAAATTATATGACATCCGCACATCCAGTTCCAAAGCCCGTGCTGGAATGGAGAATCAGGTGGAGACTGAGCAGTAGACAGGTGAGTTCATGAGGATCTTGCTGGTGTAAACACAGATAAGATGATTCCCAAGAAGGAGGGAGAAGTACTGAGAACAGGTCAGGCACCTGGTGGATCACAACCCTGGCTACTGGGGAATATAAGGAAGGTGGCAGCAGCCTAGGAAGACATTGCCTAAGGGTGAGATGAAAAGAGGAGGAACCCTTAAGGGCTGAGAGATGAAGGAAAGGAGAGAAGCAGTTGGTAGAAATCACAGGTATTAAAGAGGGGAAAGAGTATCATGCAATCATACAATGCATCATCCTCTTTCTGCTTAATAGTTAATTAAAAAAAAACACTTTTAAATTAAATAGTTAATTAAAAGCACAATATAATAAAATGTATTATATTTTAGTATAATGAAATACACTTATTATACCAAAGAAGAAGGTACTCTTGAACAATAACACTAAAAAATTTCAAATCCTTCATTCCTGGATAGAACTATTTTCTTGTTGAGGCACAAAATCCCAAGATCATTTAAAATGAATAGAAAATATCAAGCAATATCCAAAGTACATTACTGTAAGGAGAAAATAAAAAGTAAGAATTAATATTTTTATCAGATGATTATACTTCCCAAGTACCATCCACAGAGTAGAACAAAATGTAACATGAAATAAATATCATTAAACCAATATTTGCATATGTGAAAGAGCATTGCAAAATTGGGAATTCTAAGACTCAGAATATGAATGGACAAAAAAACTAGAGGATATGAAACAAGAGTTGATAAAACCGGGAAATATAAGAAAAAGAAACATCATCTCAAAAAAAAACGTTCCTTCTAAAAATAAAAGTATTTGGAAAATAGCTGTTAAAATATGAACTTGTAAGAAGACATTAATTTCAGTCATAAAATTAATCTAAAATTGCTTGTATAGCATTTAGCAAAATTAAAATATTTTGAAGTATGATCTACCCTTTCTCCTTCAAAAGACTATAATTGTCTATTATCAAAAGTGGGGGTACATATTTTTTTCCAGAACTTTTCATGATGCTTTATGCATCCTAGGTGCACAGTTAATGTTTGCTCTGTGAACTAGAGCACGTCAGCCAGCTGTTCCTTACCTTATAGCAGAAAGACTCACATTTTAAGTAGAGGATAACTTTCCTTTTTATATTGTCTTGAAATTCATATGAGTCCAGTGAATCAGATCAGAGAGGTGTGTTGACTGAGCTTAGCTGGGAGGCAGTGGGGAAGATGGGAGAGTGAAAGCCTTGGAGGCAGCAGTGACAGGGTGTGAGGAGGAGAAAGGGGAACCTGAGAGCTTCTCCCTTGGGGCTTAGTGGGGGATAACGTTCAGAGTGGACACAGGGTAACAGCAACCTGAAAGCAGAAGGCACAGTGGCAGCTGCTGCCTCTCAGTGTGTTAATTCTGGCTTTCTAATAAAAAATACAATGAATTCCACATGGTCTAGATTTATGACAATCTATACCATTCATCCTATTTCCGGGTCAGAATTAGAAGCTATACTGTGAACCATGGACTTGACCTCAGCTGTCAAAGAGATGAAGGCATCTTTTTTTTTTTTTTTTTTTTAGCGGTACACGGGCCGGTCACTGTTGTGGCCTCTCCCGTCGCGGAGCACAGGCTCCGGACGCGCAGGCTCAGCGGCCATGGCTCACGGGCCCAGCCGCTCCGTGGCATGCGGGATCTTCCCAGACCGGGGCACAAACCCGTGTCCCCTGCATCGGCAGGCGGACTCTCAACCACTGCGCCACCAGGGAAGCCCGATAAAGGCATCTTATATCAGACACCAGACGGCCCTGTAATATGTAGCAGCTTCCTCTCTTATACATACTGGGGATCAACATATAAAAACAGCATGAAGCTACCCAATCACATTGTTGGTTTCCCCCCCTGTTTTTGGTTTGACACTTCCAGAGTTAATAGGAAATGTCTTTTTAAAAATTAAGATGTTTTCATCATAGGGGGCTGAACAAATTCTCACCAACTGAACGTTTATATAGCTGATCATTCATTCATGATCAACTCAAATAAAAATATTCTGCTATTTTGATAACTGTAATTGATCCCTGTCATGCATTGAACCATTGGGGCATTTTCTAATTGCATCAGAACAGTAAATACGTCGTAAATTAGAATATGCTTATCTGCAGAAAACTTTTTAAAAATAGCTACATTGTGTTTATAATGTTCCTGGCACTGCTCAAAGCCTTGACGTGTGTCAGCTCATTGAGTCCTCATGGCAGTGTGACATAGTAATTATTATGTCCATTTTACAGATGAGGAAAGTGAGGTGCAGTGAGGTTAATAGGAAAGTGAGGTACAGTGAGGATAATAACTTACTCAAGATCACTCAGCTAGTAGCTGCCAAGATTCACACTAAGGCACTCTGTCTCTGGTGTATGTGCCAAAATACTGAATCATATCTGGTGCTTTTTCCTCAAAATGGATTTTACAGTGAAAAAGTGATAGATGAAAAATAGAAAGCCAGTATTTTAATTCATCATTGAAGAATCACTTGCAGAAATGACTATTTTCTAAAATTATTTACCAGTGTTTGTCAGTATTATTGTAGGCTGTAAAAATTATATATATTTCCTAAACCAGAATTGAGACAAATGAATAACAAAAAAATTTCCCCTAGCCTGTGAATTTAGCTGATTTATAAAAGTATAAAATTAAGTGACAATTATATTCTTGATTAGTTATCTTTATTTAGAAGTTAAATAATGTGAAAATTTGGAGTTTTCCAGAAAATCATTCTATCTAGAATTCTCTTCAGTTCTGATCTGGTGTGTTAGACTGTCTTCTAAAATTCTAATTAATGTCAATTGAGGTATTGCTGATTTTGACCTCCTGACTTCCTGAGATCTAGAATATTGAAAGTCTTGGCCTCTTTCCTATAATCAATTCCAATCAACAGATATTTATTGAGTGCCTACTAAGTGTAACGCTGTTACAAAGAAATAAATATCTTCAAAGAACATGCATTGTTGTAGGGAAATTTAATGCTTCAAGATGATACAAGAAATGTCACAAATGATAGCATGACTCATTGCCACATGCATAAAATAGACAGAAAGTGCTATTGTGTTTCTGAGAGAAGAGAGAGTGCTTCGAACTCTGTTTCACCCTCATGGTTAACTATGTTCTCAAGGCAAGACTGGTGTGCATTAACCATTTGTGGGAACCTTGAGTCAGTAACTTTTAAACTCTTTCCAGCTAAGCAATAGACTTTTCAGCTTAACCCGAAACAATGGAAAGGGTAAACTAAAGAGGATCAAATTTGAGAACCAATTATATCCTAGGAGCAGCACTGTGCATTTTAAAAATATGTATTTTTAAGTTAAAACAATAGATGCACATAGCTTAAAAATATAATAGTAGTAATAAGCTTGTAAAGAAAAAATCCCACCCTCTATCTCCCTGTATTAAAAGGGAAAAGCACTTTTAGTTCTCTTAAATATTTCTTTTAATATTTGCCTGCATATATTAAAATAATACAGGCATTGATTTTCTATTACACATACCTTTTCTCTTAAACAAATATGCACATACACACACAATCATGCACATGTGCATGAGCACACACACCGAGATACTTCCCCTCCTCATATTTCCCCACAACTTTTAGTAAGTTAAGGTGCATTGTCAGTATGATTGCTCTTTGTAATTTTTTCTTTCCTTTCATGGTCTCTGTTTCCTCCTGGTTTTATTTTTCTTCTTGTTTTCGTTGGTCTCCCATTTTTGTGTGTGTTGGGAGCATCCTCAAATGTCTCATGATCCCTAGTTATGTTGATATGTAACAGTAAGGCACTAAAGCTCTGTGTGCTTGGGGTGGGGTTGGACAATTAAGTGGGAACATGGTGGGCGGGACAGCTGCTGGGTTTCCTAGAGAGGAACCAGTGATCTGGGCTGAACTGTCTATCGATGAGCTCTTCCAAGCATCAGTATCCCCAGAATTTTTCTTTGAAGTTCATCAGATTTTCCAGAGTGGAATACTTTAGTTTTCTATCTGGGAGGTGTGTACCTCTCTATCCAAGTTCTGGAAGCTCAGTGGGAGAAAAGAGCTAAGGGTCCCATAGTTAAATATATAGACTCAATTACAGCTCCTCCTCCACAAATTTGCTTCATGACTTAATTTGCCTTATTCTTCCCTTTGCTATGCCGAAGGTCCTCCCCTCCAGGGTCTCTCAGATTTTGTTTCTTAGGAGATAGCCCCTTTGCAGGATTGTGTAGTCATGGTGTAGCAGCCTGAGGGTGTCCCTATCGGGGTTCATGAGTTGGGGACCTGCATTCTGAGTTAGGGATTCTGGAGGACATGAATCAGTGCCCCTCTCTTTGCTAGTTCTCTTTAAAGTCAGACTGGCTTGGCTCTGCTAACTCCAGTTGTTATTCTTCTAAGTGCTTTCCCTAAACTTAAATGGGTATGCCTCTCTTTCTTGTTCTTTTCTTTCTTCTTATCACTTTGTCCATGTAGCTTAGTACAATTTTGTTCTCTGTTACCAACTTACTAATTTAGGAGGAAGGACAGGAGATGGCCATACAAGTTCAATCTGCCACAATGAAATAGAAGCAACTATATTATTACTGCTGTTTTTAAAATAAACTTCCCAGTAAGCCTGTGTAGTTATCCCATTTAACATATAAAGACATCGAGATTCAACTAAGGTTGAATGAGGCTTGTTTCAAAAGCTTATACTTTTCCCACTGGTTCTCAGGAAAAATAAAGTATCATGACAAGAGAGGATTGCAAACTTTTTAACGTTAAGGAGAACTGTTTAATATTCCCTTTATATTCTATGCTTCAAATAATTTTATTGGCCAAGCAAACTGTATATATGAAGTTGTGCACCATTGCATTATTTTCCCTTTTTATGTTTATCCAAGTACACAGGCAGATTTTTCTGAACAGCATTAAGTAGCCAGAGTTGTCCCACAGGGCAAAGGTCTTCTTTCTTCCAGTTTTCAGTATCATGGTTTTACTTTCCTTTAAGTCATCCTGAAGGCCATCAGGCTTCCTCTAACAGATTTTTTTCAAAACTCTCCCATCTTCTCCCCACCATATAGGCCCAAGTCCGCTGAAACATTTTTAGGTTTTTGTTAGGGCAGCACCTCACTCCCAGGTCTTAGTTGTCTTTTGTGCTAACCCAGTTCCCACACAACATATTGGCTTAAAACACAAATGATCATTCATAATCTCTCACTTTTGTGGGTCATGAATGCAGACAGCACAGTAGCTGTGGCTAGTCTCTGCTAGTATCTGGGGATTGGCTGGAAGAATCAGAAGTTGGGAGCCAGAATCATCAGAAGTCTCCTACACTCACATCTAAAGATGGATGCTGGCCGTTACTTGGAATCTGTGAAGACCTGTAAAGCATCTGAGGTTGCTCTTAACGTGTTCTCAGCATCTCAGATGCTGGCAGAAGATACAAGACTCCCAGGTTAGAGGCGAAAGACTGTTACTCAGGGCATAGCAGGCAGCATGATTTTCAAGTTCACATTGTTACTCTTCTCCTTAAGACCCATGGAGGGCATGGGGGAGGGGTGGAGTAACTTAGTTGGGTGCTGCACATGTAGTAGGTATACATGACAGCTGAGGAGGCTTAGGAAACTCAGCCTTTTCAAGGGGTTGCAAACAAACTTGCTCCAACTTTGTACTGGAAGGCAGCATGATCTTTATTCTCATACTTGCCATCAAAGAATTTACCCTTGTTCCAGAGGGAGGCACTGTCTAACTCATCAGGTTGTTTGGTATACAAACACTTTTGGAAAGAGAGTCTGGAACAAAGGACAGTAAGTTTCTCTGCTAGTAAGATGTGCAGAAGCACAAAAGACCCATTGAGAGCTTCCCTGGTGGTGCAGTGGTTGAGAGTCCGCCTGCCAATGAAGGGGACAGGGGTTCGTGTCCCGGTCCGGGAAGATCCCACTTGCCGCGGAGCGGCTGGGCCCGTGAGACATGGCTGCTGGACCTGTGCGTCCGGAGCCTGTACTCCACAACGGGAGAAGACACAACAAAAAAAAGAGCGCCCAACACAAAAAAAAAAAAAAAAAAAAAAAAAAAAGACCCATTGAGAAGATTGTCTCAGTGAAAGGAAGAAGAGAATGGGTATTGGAAAATAATTAGCAACTTCTGACACATTGTTTATTAGAACAAACTGAGTTATCAACAAATAATTTTACCAAAGTGTAATAAGTATAAGGGAATTTAGACTTCTTATTTGGTGTTCTAAAAGCAATCTGGCAAATTCTGCTTGCAGACTCTGATTCAGACAGGGCTTCATATACAAAATGCTCAAAGGAAGTAATTTAGATACTGAGGAAATCTTCTATTGTTGTCTTATTGTTATTATTGTCATTAGCTCTTTGAGCATATGCATATGACTTACCACGTCTAATATGCTTCAGTAGTTTTGGATGACGTATTTTCATAAGAACATTTATTACAATTAAAGTAAATATTTAGCCTGGAGAAGGGCAGACTCAGGGGTATGCATGAAATAAGAGACTGCCAGGTAAAGAAAGAGGGAACTGTCATAGAAGACATGATGGGAAAGACCATAGCACATTTAGAAACAGACAGAAGGCTGCCAATGTGGCTAGAGCAATGTTGATGTGGGGAAGTGGTCTGAGATAAGGCTGGAGAACTGGGCAGGGTCCAAAAGCTGAACTTGGCTTCTGCTTGGAGACCTGTTTGGTAGTGAGGAGGTATACGTGAGGATAGACCTGCAGGAGGCTGTGGCCATAGTCCGGGTGAGAAGTTTTGGTGGCATGGACTAAAGAGCTGGCTTTGGAGGAAAGACATGGATGGATGCTTTTCAACATCACTGAGTAGAAGAATTCACCAATTCTAGAAAAAAAGACTTTATCATCCACCAGTATTATTTTCTAAGTGTCATAAGTCGTATATGGCCCTTTGAAAGCATGAAGGTTGACAACACAGGCTCTGGAGTGAGACTAGCTGTGTCCAAATCTTACTTCTACCACTTCCTAACTACATGAACTTAGGCAATGTGGCCTTCAGATCCCTCAACTGTAAAATAAGTTGCCTAGAAATATCTTTTTATAGCATCTGTGTGATTGTCAAAATGGTGATGATAATTTGTGGAAAGACAGCACAGGCCAAATATACAAATTTGTTTAACTTAAGGAAGTTTACAAGAACCTAACTGGGTGGCAGGGGTTGTGCAAAGCAGGAGGCTTTCCTCCTTATCCCCATTAGAGGAGCAAATGTCCCAGACCTTCAGGTACGTCAGAGGTGTCCCAGCATTCCCCTGACTGGAAGGCCGCCCATGTGGCTGGTCTTTCTTGGTGTTTACCTTGCCATTCTTATGTGATGCCTTAGCCCCTTTTGCCTTGTAGCAATATTTATGAATTGCTCATTAGGTGCATGTAACTAACACTCCCAACATCTTACTGCATTTTCCTCAAGGTTAGAACACCTGTGTCTTTTAGCAAGTCAAAGATTTAGGTCTGTTTGAAGTTTATTCCTGCAACTTTGTGCAATGATTTAATGATGTAATTGTGTAAAAAACTTGGCCCAAACCTAGAAGATTGTAGTACATGATAGAATGCAGGTGTTAGTTATTAGTGAATTGTTAAGTAAATCTGTAGTTTAGTTTTAGTTATTCTAAATTCTATTATAAAGTTCTTTTCTAAAAATACTTTCTTTTATTATTTTCCAAGAACCTGGAATAAAGTATCCCTTCAAGTGTAATAATCCAGACATGTCTAAACTAAGTGAACCAGCTCACAGTTCTGCTGTTTAGGCAGGGATAACAGTAAAAAGAGTCTGCCAGAGTTTCAGTTATGCAAATTTAGTAAACGGTGGGACCCAGACTAACCTAGCTTTGCATTAATTTATAACTCTTAAAAAAACACCCAATGGAAAAAAATCCCTCTATGTATTATTATGTCAGGTGAATATGTTTTATAAAAGCTCTTTGTTAAGTGAAAAGTTTCAAAATATTAACAATTTTTACGCTTAATATTACTGAACTAATAAATTACAGCCATATTAATAATAATAATAATAATCAGCAATAAGGTTCGTGTGGCTTTATTCCTTCCTTAATTTGCTTAAGGGATTCCTTTATGTACCTAAGAGGAAAAAAATAGGATCACTAATTAATATGCTAGGTAGTAAAATATCTGACTGGATCAAGTTTGGTTGGGTACATCAGGCTGTCCCAAGCCATCTCTTCAGAATATTCATAAAGAAATTTACCAGGTCTAGTCTTACAGCTTGAGGATGATTCAGGGGCTCATGGGAGTAATTAAAAGTAAAGATTAAGTCAGTAATGGTTGTACTCAATAACTGTATCAAACCTGGGCCAAATAATCTGCTGATAGGCAAACAATGCCATGCCTTTCCCAGGGGATAACACCTGATCCGTCCCTCTTAATACACTTAGGAGCTCCTGGTTGTCAGAATTCAGACATCATTAATGATTATTCTAATATTGTTTCCCTAAAATAGCAGCAGTAATTTGATCCCCTCTTCTCTTGCTGTGAATACAGTCTGCCTCTGCATAGTCCTTAGTCATCCTGGGTTCACCTCCAAAACTTTTTCTCCTGGTTGTAGATTTACATTGTGAAGCTGCAGATGGGGAAAAAATTCTTCCCCTTAACCCTCTCTCGTTATCTCTTATGATGTTATTGGAGATTTTGAGTTGAGAATCAATAAAGAGAGGGGATGGGAAAAAGAGGGAGAAAGAAACATCACTTTTTATTCATGCCTCTCTTCTTATATATTTATTTATTTCATAGTCATGGAGGAACTATTTCTTGAACAAAAGTAGTTATTCATTGTGATAAAAAGGACAACACCATGAACGACAATGATCTATGCAGACAATAGTGAAACAGATGAATATAAAAATAGAAGAAAAGAGATACTTTTTAAAAATCTGGCCTTACCAAATTGAAGTAAGAAATTAAAAGAAGAGTACCTGGAATTTGACTAACTAAATTATAAAGTTACTATGTTCTTCCTTTGCCCCAGTAGAATTTACTATAGTTGGCCAGATACAGTTACTTGACACTTATTCGGATTTCTCTAAATTTTTCAATTAAACAGATGTAGTGGAAGAGATCACATAAACGGTTATTTCTCATCTATCTGAGATCCACATCAATGAAGAGTAACCACAGTACAACTGTCATTTAAAACTTCCTCTTTAAGATTCCCCAGCAACTTAAATTTTATCAATAAGCTATTAAAATTTATAACTTTACCAACACATTTCTGAGATAGTAACTGAAACTTTTAACTTGACTTTTACAATTCTACTTTTTTTTTTTAATACAAAGACTTGAGGAAGTGATAACAGATGAATGTGGAATTCTATAGTCTTAAAATTGAAAAAGAGTTGAGGATTCACTTTGCATTTTATAGTAAACTAAGCTGAGTTCTAGAAAATCAAAGGATGCTATGAGAATTTTCAAGTCCAGGACCAAACTCAGTTTCTTGATGTCTTAGAGAATGTCTTCTTCACTATACTATACTACATTTAGAGAAGATTCTAAGTCTTGAAAAAAATTCCCTGAGAGAAAATATGAAAAATAATACCTGATGTATTTGTTATTATTTTCAGTGCAATGTTTTTTTCTTTATACACACATAAGTGAGCTACTAATAACACAATAACAGGAAAAATATAAAAAGCTAAATTTCTTACATTAAGGAAAATGTTTGGGAAACAAGTCCAAAATTTATAAAAATATTGGTACAGAATTTCTGGTTTTAGTTTCATTTTAAATTAGTTTATCACAAAGTCCAATGTCTTAGTTCATTAAATAGCTAAGATAATATAGAAAGGAAACTGAAAATCTACTTACATACATATACTTTTTAATTTTAGGGAAACAGGCTTTCTAACAATCAACAACTGATACCAAGACAGTCAAATAACAGTTAATATCTTGTTCTGGATTGTTAAACATTTTTCTCTTTGAACTCAAATCCACATAAGCATCTGAGCAGTTGGTTGGTAGAAAGCAGAACTTCAGGTGTGTCCTAGCTTCATGTTTCATACATAATCTACTTAATTTATATTCAAATTTAGTGTGGTGATGTTGTGTTCCAGTTTTAAATGTCTTTTATTCTATTAGCCCGTGAAATAATGGCCATTTTGGATATTGTTATATACAAAACTTTGCTTAGTACATTAATTTATAAGAAATTGCAAGATAGAAATATGGAACTATGTGGATTTTGTTTAAAAAAATGGAAACAAATAGTATAAACATACTGCTTAGTTGCTTGAAAAAATCACACACAAAATTTAATACTATAGTCTATACTGATTTTCCTTAGTATGAAAGGTGATTTTTTTTAAAACAGAGTCTGCCATGTACTTTCTTAGAGACTTTTACTACAGATTTATTAGCAAGTTAAAGGCAAAATAGGGTGTAATGAATAGAAAATAGAGTGCCAAGTAGCCCAATTTCTGTTTCCAACCTTAGTATATTAGAAAGCAACCATTCTAAAGTCATACTTTGGAACAGTATCTCCCTTGTCTACTTCTACTCAGGCATGTCAGATGATTTTTATACCTTCTTTGCAAAGCTAATTGCTCCTAATTCCCCGATATTAAATATTTTCTTAAAATTCTAAAAAGTAATGTTGAAGGAGTGTTCCTTGTACGCAATATGACAGATAAAGAAACTCTAAGTGATGTTTACAAGTCTTTTTTTTTTTTTTTTTTTTTTTGCGGTAAGTGGGCCTCTCACTGTTGCAGCCTCTCCCGTTGCGGAGCACAGGCTCAGCGGCCATGGCTCACGGGCCCAGCCGCTCCACGGCATGTGGGATCTTCCCGGACCGGGGCAAGAACCCGTGTCCCCTGCATCGGCAGGCGGACTCTCAACCACTGCGCCACCAGGGAAGCCCTGCCATTTATTAGTTGTGTGACATGGACCACGTTATTTTATCCCTTTATGTCTTAACTGCCTCTTCTGTAAAATGGGAATGATAAATGGGACCTTCAACCTGGAGATACTGGAATAACAAATGAGTTAATATGTGCATAAGCACTCTGCACAGCACTTGGCATACTGTGTTATGTGACTTAGTCATTCATTTCTGATAACATTCATCATATTTTATATTACATTTATTGGTATTTTAATCTCCCTGTTGTAGGAAGCTGCACCTAGATACAAGGAAGTTCATTTAATAAACATGAGGGCTAGAAATATTGGTATATAATATGTAGTCACTGCTTTCAAGGAGCTTACAGACTAGTGGGAAAGAGAAAAAACAAGCTGATAACTGCAGTTGGAGAAAATGTTATGGGAAAGGTCTATGAAAGGTCCTATGGAAGCAGAGTGTAGGAAGTGTAACAGATGAAGGAAGAATTCTTTACAACTGGAGCCAGGCAGGGTGTTTGGGCCATGTTTCATTCATTTGCTCACCCTGCCCTTCATTCATCCATTCCCCCATCTGTTCAATATTTAATGAGTTCCCACTGTGATTTAGGTCAGAGTATTAAATTGTGATTTAAAAAATAAACAAACTTCTCTCCATTTTTGGAGTCTAGAATTTAGTTAAGGGGGCTGATACTAAAAAATACATTCTTTAAAAAAATTCCACTTTGACTGAAATTAATAATCATGTGTATATTTAATCTTATCTTATATGATATTTTCTTTTAAATAGTTTTTTATGAAAGCACATATGGTTGATTTTTATTTTCAGTCTTCAAATCTTTGTCTTTTAATAAGAGCATTAATTCATTTACTATTGCTAATAAGAGCTAGAGCTGTTAGACTCTAAAATTTACTGTTTTCTGCTTCATTTGTTTATGATTTGCCTCCTTCTTTTGATGTGTGAAATTTATTTTCACTCCTTTTATTTTTTCTCTCTAATGATTTGGAGAGAAGATTTACCTTCTGTTACAGATTCACCTATTCCATTTTACTTTAAATACTTTACTTAAACCTAAGTTAATGTTAATGGGGAAATTATATCAACTATTAGAGGGCAGAATGAAAGAATTAGCACTCTTTATTGCTCCTATGCCCCCACTCACCTATTTCACAGGTTTTGTTGATATAATATTAAAGTTAACTGTCATGTTTTTATCTTTAAGACACAGATATTCACAATTATATTTTGTAGTGTAAGACAAACACAGAGAGAAACTTTTAATACTCTGTTGACACTGTTAGTAAACCATGTCTTGCCTATTCTTCTTATCTATTTTATTTCTAGACAACTGGTGCTTAGTTTGGGATATAAGTTTTAAGAGTGCCATGAATATCAGAAGACAAGTTCTTTTGCCTCAGACATGAATTCCAATATTAATTAGTTTAAAAATTCTCTGTAGACTACAGATTAAAGGGAACTCACAAATGTATGCAGGGTCCAAGCTGGAAGTTAAATCATGAAGTGTATCAGTTATAAGATATTTAGATAAAGTCTATGGCAAAAGGGAGAGGTGCAGACCTATTTTGAAGGCATTCATATTCAATTTGTTTTTAAGTGGGGAAGGAAAAAATGACTGTAAGCCCCATCTGGCTCATGGATAGCTACTGTTTCTGTAGACACTGCTTGAGTGATTTTTACAATTTAGTGGTGAAGAGGAGAAGTCTGAGGCAAACATGATTCCTTATGTATATGACCTGTTTTTTGTTTTGTTTTAATCTGGACTTTTCCCCCCTTATCCCTTGAAATAAAGAGAAAAAAAATGCAATAATAAAGCAATTTTTAAAAATTAAGTTGAAATATAATCAGTAATCCCTTTCAGTTTTCAAACTCAGGTTTTGAATTAAAGTATTTTATTTTTGAATGTTATTTCTTTGCCATGTGTTCTGGTCTTTTCTTTAAAAATATCTGTGTCTCATTTTTCACTTCCTTCCATGTTAGTCAGGGTTCTCCAAAGCAATATATATAACGTTATTATAGCCAATTCCTATAGTAACATTATATATATTGCTTTGGAGAACCCTGACTAACACAGTTCCCACAACTGGCTGATCTAGAAAAGTCTGTAGGATCTTCAGGCCCTGTGATCAGGGAAGTCAATTGCCTTGGTGGGAGGGATGGGTTATTTCTCCTTTAACTGTGCCTAGCCTAAGTATTCTTCCTGAGGACTCCAATTGCCTTTGGCTTTTGAAAACGTATTCTGAGTTCCAGAATATCAGTACTATGGGAATTCTAAAGTGTGTATATGTTAAATGAAATGAAAATGTAAAGGTATGTCAGTTTTGTATCACAAAATGATGCATGCTTACGCCGAAAATCGTAATTATTTTAAAAACTTAATTCAAAGAGTACTTAATGAATAACTTTTATGTGTTAGGTAATGTACCAGACTGTAGAGGACATACAACTTTAGATGCAGACTCTGCCTTCCCGAATTTCCCTTATAGTACCAAAGAGTTACCAAACCTAGATGACTAGACTGTAAAGCCTGAGACGTCATGCAAAAGGGATTTACAACTGCTGGAAAAGGACTATTTCTGGTTGGTGGAGATCATGGAAGGATTATTTGAGATAACGTTAAAAGTATGTTAAACTTAGACAGCATTGGAAGAAGCATGTGAAAAAAACACATTTTAGAAAAAAATATGTGGAGTATGTAAGTTCAGAGTGTATTTGAAAATTCAAAAGAAGCTGGGTTTAACTGATGCTCCAGGTCATTGATGGAGGTTAGTACCAGTTATTCTGGAGAGTTCTGTTAGGACTGTTGTGTGGAAGGCTTTGAGGTCCAGACTTAAGAGTTTAACTTTCTTATAGAGAAAATTTTCCTTATTTGTGTTTCTATCCATAAAATGTTGCCTAACAGTAGACACTCAATAAAATATTTGTGTAAAATGAAGTCATGAAAATTGTAACTGCACATCCAAAATGACTCTGTATGTGCTTAAATTCACTCATGTAGAGTTTTTTTTTTTTCTTTCAGGAATTTTTTTTTTAAGTTTTTCAAAACCAATTTTATGGAAATAGATGAATGAATGAGATTTGCATATAATATCACTGTAGACTAAATTAGAAGATTTTTTCCCCTTTAGTAAACAGGAACATAAGTAAGGATACCACTTAACAAAATTATTATAATTATGAGTAAGGTTTCAATTAAAAATATGTTGAAAAACATGGATTGAATATCATGAAATACCCAGCGTCATAGCAAAAGAAGCAATTTTCCACAATTAACAGGTCCACCAAAGGCCAGAGTTGCAAAGGGTATGTCTGAATACTGGTGAAGGGTGTAATTATCTCTGAGGTTGGAGAAGGTTTCTATGCATTGGCTTGTTTGCCGACATCTGTCAGCTGTTGCAGGTTGCCACATCTCTGTTCTAGTTTTTAGCCTTAATATGATATCCTCAAATGTGTAAGCTGAGTGGAGTTACATACAAAAGTATATGCTGGGTATTTTTCTCTGAACATATGTTCTTCCACGAAGAAGAACATTTCCCATTTCTGAAAAGCATTTTTTATTTGCCAGCAGAAACTTGTATTTTTACACATCAGTTTTCACTAAGTCAAGGCGTTTTCTTAAATCAAACAGCAGGCAAAAGGTTTCCTGTGGAATAAGTGGGAGTGACTTACATTAAAAGATATTCTCTGACATAAAACAACTTCTAAAGGCTGTGCTTGCTGTTCTGAGAATCTTTAGAGTAATCTTGGCTCTAATTGATGTCCCCATCTCGTCTACATCTTAAAAAAAAGGAATATTCATGCAGTTGTGGTAGAGAAAGTGAACTGGAATCAGGTAACAGAAAGTTATCAGAATCAGGGAAGTGCTACTTCTTGACTATATAACTTTCAACAAGTGATTTAACCTCTCTTTGTGTGTCCCAGTTTACTTTTCTTATTCTAAGGGCTTTACATGAATGTCTTAATTCTCACACAACTCTAGGGAGTAGATACCATAACAGGAAATTCAACTACAAGCAATTTATCGAAGCAGATAACATGTAAGCCTAGGAAATGAACCAGGCTTCTGTCCCCTGAGTCATAACCTTACCCATTTTCTTCTGTACCTATCAAAAACTATGTACCTTATAAGAATCTTATGAGGTGTAAATGTCTGAACACAGCAGGTGTTTATTAAATGGTTTTTGATTCTGAATATAAACTTTTGAGAAGTAGAGATTTTAAAAAGTTTAATTTAATTAATTAATTAATTAATTAATTAAGGGTGTGCCGGGTCTTAGTTGCAGCAGGCGGGATCTTTAGTTGCGGCATGTGGACTCTTAGTTGTGGCATGCATGTGGGATCTATTTCCCCAACCAGGGATCAAACCCCGGCCCCAGCATTAGGAGCTTGGAATCTTACCCACTGGATCACCAGGGAAGTCCCCTAAAAAGTTTAAATTTTTGACAAAAATTTTTATTCTTGTTAAAATAAAGAAAACTTGCTGGGAAAAAATATTTGTGAACAATATTGTCAGTAAAGGTAATTGGAACACATTCAGGTGGTTGGTAGAGCCCCACTTTCAGCCTGAATTACTTTATGGAGCATTAGGTCACAGATTATTGAATCTTCGAATTATAGTGGAAAATTTATGCAGGATTTCATTTTTTTGGCCTACTTAAATTCCAATTACCAAAGGCTATGCCTGGAGTTGAAGGGTCATACTTAGAACAATGACACTTGGAAGAAATGAAGACCCACTTAATTATTTAATGGGACTGCGAAATGCCAAGTACAGCCATAAAATGCTAAAATTCATAGCAGACAAATCTTTTGGTATTATACATTTTCATCAGCATCATCATGGTGATACTAACATATGCCTTCTAATACCAGGTCAGAAATTATATCATGCTTGGTTTGTGGTAAATTGTTGGTTGACTGGGAGTGACTCCAGGGCAGTAGGCAATAGACTCACATCATACCAAAAGCATATTTTCTCTGTTTGATTCTATAAGCTTTCCTAACTGGATAAGTACATTTTCTGAAATTGCATTGGCTTCATTTTCTCAGTAAAGATTTTAAGTGGGATGAAATGTTGGTTAATCATATGGGTTTGTGAGTATTTTAAACTAATTTATATTTTAAGGACCAAGCTCTTTTCATGAAAAAAAAATTAATGAGTTATGGTTTCAAGTGAGACCATTAGGATAAAGCTGTCTTTAAGCAAGTTGGATAGCAACAGGGGAAAAGCAGGTTTAGAGGACACATGGGAATAACTAGATGTTTTGCAACACTGGGTTTAGAGTCCTTGTGGGGTATCTGTGTGAAAATTCTGGAAGATAACTAGACATACAGTACTGGAACTTAGAGGAGAACTAGTGACTTTAGACATCAATTTGAGAATCATTAGCTTATTTGGTGCTGGAAGAATGGGAGCTGAGGTAGCCACACACACAGAGTGTGGTTTATCAGATTTTTCAGTAAAGTGGAATATCGTGGCAGTGGGATTTGCTTATTACTCTCTTCTGCTATTTATTTTTTTTTAATCAGTGATTTAGATTAGCACATAGAAAGTGAGTGGGCTTTTCAGGATTTCAGATATGAACTGAATGGCATGAGTGCCTCATGCATTGAGTCAGATTCAGCTATTTTCATTTAACTGGAATCAGTGTCTGAAAACAAAATGATAATTTAGAGGAATAAATATGAAATGTTACATTTAGGTTGAAATATTAAATCCAGCTCTACAGACAGGATAGCAAAGCCAGGCTTTAAAAGGCTTAGTTTGAAGATGGACTAGATATTTTTTGTACACAAGTGATAGTTTCTTTGCACCTCTCCTTCCCTCCCTTCCTTTTTTTTTAAATTTTAATTAATTAATTTAATTTATTTTTGGCTGCGTTGGATCTTTGTTGCTGTGTGCTGGCTTTCCCTAGTTGCAGAGAGCGGCTAGCGGGGGCTACTCTTCATTGTGGTATGTGGGCTTCTAATTGTGGTGGCTTCTCTTTGTTGCGGAACATGGGCTCTAGGCACCCAGGCTTCAGTAGTTGTGGCACGTGGGCTCAGTAGTTGTGGCTCACAGGCTTAGTTGCTCCGCAGCATGTGGGATCTTCCCAGACCAGGCCTCAAACTCGTGTCCCCTGCATTGGCAAGCAGATTCTTAACCACTGTGCCACCAGAGAAGTCCCTCCCCTCCCTTCCTTTTCCTACCCAAACAAACTAATTGCTGTCTTGGATGGTATCAACAAAAGACATTCTCTATTTCAAAATTTGTGTCTAGAACTTGGTATATTGTTGTTTTTCCTCCTCTTCCTTATTCTTCTTCAGATCTGTAACACATTCAGAAGATGATGCCAGTTTGACTGGGTGATGAGTAGATCTGTAAATTATGTACCAAGAAGTTAATGTAAATAGTTTAAGAAATTTTTAGCCAGGTGATATTGGGAGCATGTTAACTACCTGCAAATGACTAAATGGTTGTTACTATTTATGCTTTTTCACAAACTCATTTTTTTTATATTTCCCCACTAACTTATTCTCGTAATTACCTTTCAAGACTCAATTTTAGAGACACCTTCTCTGTGATTACCTGCCTGATGGTCCCAGGTGGATGGATCATTCCCTCTTTTGTGTTCTCTGTGTCCCTGCCCCATCCTTTTTGTTTCAGCACTTACCACACTGAAGCACATTAATTTATTGATCCATGTGCCTCTCTCCACTAGCCTGCAATGGATGTGAGAGCACAGACCTCATCTTAGTATTGTGTATTTTTCATATCTGTAGCCCAAGTCCTAGTTCAATTTTTGATAGTATGCTTTTGTACTGAATTGAACTGGGGGTAGAATAGAAATGTTCTTCTTTGCTCTGGAGGAATAAAATAGGGTCAAAGTGCAGAAGTGACAAGGACGCAGATTAGTTAAATTCATTACTAACAATTAGAGCTGTCTGAAAATGAAATGACCTGCCTTTACAATGTAGGTTAAGCACAAGGTGAATGATAATGCAGAAGAGATGTTGCTTAGCCTGACTTCTAAATTCCCTTCCAACTCCTGTATCCCATGCCTTACATTTTTATCATGTGTCAGTAACTGCCTTCTTGGGTAGCCTTCAAAAGTACTTTCATATATTTTATCTCATTTATTTGAACAAATGTCCTGTGATGTATGTAGGGATAGGGATTATCATTCTAATTGTTCAGTAAAATGAGGCATAAAGAAATTAAGCGACTTGAACAGGGATACTCCATCAGCATGAAATTTGAGACCAGAATATCCTCTTCCTCATGGTAGTTTAGCATTCTTTTATAGATAAAAATATCTGAAATGGTCTGATTTGGACATTCGGGGTACATGCTCATTTAGATATTCATTTAGAAATATGTTTTTTCCTGTTTATGCTTTTATGCATGGTTAATTTTTTAAATGATCAAACCACTGCCTGGCTTTTTCATGCTACTTTTAATTATTGTATTTTTTTTGATTGTTCTGAATAGCAAGGACAACAGAAAAGCATACATATAAAACAGTGCCTAAGAAGAAACAGTGATAACACACCACATATTTCAAAAGTCTGGCTGCGTGAACGTCTCACTATGTGAGCATACCCCCTGCATTCCATGTCAGGATCCCCAAGAGTGGAGCCCGGGCTATTGTAGGTCAGTGGCCAGATTTGACAGCGATATCTGGCTTCAGCACATTCCCTGGAAAGGCTAGAAATAGAGAAGAGTCATTCTGGATTGCATTAAACACCTATTACGGATTTTATTTTATTATGTTCTGTGTTCCTACTCTGACAGCTGTACAGGAAGGATTGCACTTAAAGTTAGATATTTCCTGCAGTAAGGTTAAGATCATATGAGGAAGTAAACCAATCATTTCAGTTACCTATCCCTGTGTAACAAACCACATTAGAATTTAGTGGCTTGGGGCTTCCCTGGTGGCGCAGTGGTTAAGCATCCACCTGCCAATGCAGGGGACACGAGTTTGAGCCCTAGTGCAGGAAGATCCCACATGCCTCAGAGCAACTAAGCCTGTGAGCCACAACTACTGAGCCTGTGCTCTAGAGCCCGCAAGCCACAGCTACTGAGCCCACATGCCACAACTGCTGAAGCCTGGGTGCCTAGAGCCTGTGCTCTGCAAAGAGAGAAGCCACCGCAATGAGAAGCCCACACACTGCAGTGAAGAGTAGCCCCACTCGCTGCAACTAGAGAAAGCCCACACACAGCAATGAAGACCCAAAGCAGCCCAAAATAAATAAATAAACAAATAAATAAATAAAAATAAATTTATATAAAAAAAGAACTTAGTGGCTTAATACAATAATTCTCTTTTTCCTCATGATTCTGTGTATTGACTATTCCTCTGCTGGTCTTAGATGTCATCAGTCACAAAGATACATTCAGCTGGTGGTAGGACTGGGATTTCAGCCAGAGCTCCAGCTTAGTTCTCCTCCACGTGGCCTGCCCAGATGGCTAGCTTGATATCTCATGGCGTGGTGGTCTCAGGGTTCTAAGAGAGAAGTGGAAGCTGCCAGTCCTATTCAGGCCTGACTCTAAAGTCCAGGGATATCACCTCACATTTATTATCAGCCACACTGTGTTGATTAGAGCAACTCACAAGGGCGGTTCAGATAAAAGGGGAGGAGAAACTGACTGCACCTCTTAATGGTAGGAACACCTCTTAATGAGTAAAAGGGGTAAGGCAGATTCTTAGTGGCCATTGTTGGTGGTCATAGGTGTATGTACCTTATTACATTGGCCAAACAGGAAAATAGTAACATGCAGAGAAGGAAGATGTGAGCTCTGGAATCACATTGCTCCTTTGACAAGATCATAGAAGTAATCACCTAAAAATTATATGAATGATGTTTCTCTCCATATTGATTAAAAGCCCTAACAATCCTGACTTTCTGAGAGTAAATCAGTTTGCCATTAATTCTGTTGTTATGATTATGCTTTTCCTGTCTGTTTAGTTATATTTTTGTAATTTTGAGGTGAGATAAACACTTTCTGAAATATAGCAGATGATAATTTTGAGTTTGCAAATTTCTGTCATCCATATATTGATTATTTAACTGTTTGTGCTGCATTAATTATGGTTAAATATGATCAGTACCACCAACTTTTGTGTAACTATAGTAAATTGTTTCCAAAGATTCATTTATTACTATTGTTATTAGTATTATTATTATGTATTACTTATTTTTTGAATGTTAGGTAGAATTGAATTAATTTTTAAATAATTTTAAAATCAAATTCTTTAATACATATCTGACTTATGTTATCTCAGCAAAATCCTGAGTCACATTTGCGTTTATTTACCACTTATTGATCAATATATAATAAAAGTTCTCTCTCTATATATACTATTTTGAGATCAGAAAATATGGCTCTACAATATTAGTCCAAAATGTTTGGGCATGTCTTCATTAATTCTATCTGAATTTATTCATTTTCTAGGCATTGGTGTTTGAAAATTTCATTTTCAACATATGTTTATTGCTTTATGACACAACATTAAATTAGCCATCTTAGTGATTTTAAGATATATAGATTGCTTTTCTTTTTTCTTTTGCGGTGCACAGGCCTCTCACTGTTGTGACCTCTGCCGTTGCGGAGCACAGGCTCCGGACGCGCAGGCTCAGCAGCCATGGCTCACAGGCCCAGCCGCTCCGCGGCATGTGGGATCTTCCCGGACCGGGGCACGAACCCGTGTCCCCTGCATCGGCAGGCGGACTCTCAACCACTGAGCCACCAGGGAAGCCCTAGATTGCTTTTTTATAAGTTCATTGCATCAATTCAGATTTTTGTAAGTTTAAAAATAAAATCCGTATATGTTTATAAATGAATTGCCTGGGGATAGACAACATAATACAACACTTGACAGAGGAAATTTTGTCTCATCATTTACTCAACTCAAAGCTATATTTTTAAAAATAGTTTTTTCATCAGTAACATACATATAATATTATCATAGCAATAAAGTCAGCTCTTTTCTGTTGATAGAAATTTGCATGATACCAGTGACTGTAGGAGTCATGGTTCCAGATCAGAAGTTCTGGATAAGGTTTTCTGTTTGTAGATGTTATTAATTTCAGTGTTTCAAGCCTAGTCTTCTGATTTAACATTTCATTCTGGCAACTGTGTTCTTTCACTAGTGGAAAAATATAGTGTACTTTTTTTATTGCAGCTTGTATATGCATAAGAATGTTTGTTTTGATTCACACTGGAGACTCAAAATAACATTTCCAGTTTACTTATGAGCTAAGAGTATTTACAGATCTAAGCCGAAAACAGACCATCTTTCAATGTGTTTATCAAAATGTTTATAATTTCTTTTTCTGGTGGTATCAAATAATAAATATGGAACAAAGTCTGAGTCTGTTTCTTGAGCATTTCTGTAAACAAAAAGTAAACAAACTATGATTTATTGGCTTTTATAACTCTTTGTATAGTGAAAGATACAACATTTAAGTGTAATTTCGCAAATTGTCTGTCGTATCCCGTTCTGTAAAATAACTACCATGAGTTATTTTCTACAGATTTTTGAATTGATAAAGAGAAAAAAAGTTTCTAAGTTTTTAGATGAATTGTGTAGAATGTTCTGGAACAATAGTTTTCCAACCTATTGGTGATCTATTAGTGGCTGATGAAATCAATTTTAGGTTAAATTTAGCATTTTTAAAAGACTGGAATAGAATTGAGTAAACTAGATTAGAATAGAAAATAGCAGAGTACATAGGCATGTAGTAGAGAGTAGATGTTTTATGTAAGCTTTGTTTGAGTTTTATACATTTGTATGTAGTTGGTCACAGTGTAAAATATACCTCTAGCTGAGAGTCATGGTCAAATCAATTTTGATGCTATATGCAACTTTATATAATTCTTCAGTAACAAATTTACACCTCACTATTGAACTAAGTTTGGTGTCTCCAACTGTATTTTGATGAAACACAGATTACTTTAAAGATGAGCAGTTATTAGTCAAAAAAAGTATGAAATTTTGGTCTTCCACATTTTAATTAAATATTGGCCTCCTGTATTAAATGCTTATTTTTAATAATAAAATGTGTGTGACTCAAATCTATTGATTTATCTCAAAGTTTTCAGTTTATTCTTCATAACTGTAGTATAGTTGTCAGTCATTCTTGAAGTATATTGACAGGAAACTTTCTATTGATAGGATTAAATCTATTTCTTTACAGGACAGAAAGAGCTGTAATATTAAGGAATATATGGTTCTATTAATCTTATGTAATTATGACCTGACAAGATACTTTCAAAATGAGATGATGGGACTTCCCTGGTAGTGCAGTGGTTAAGAATCCGCCTGCCAATTCAGGGGACATGGGTTCAAGCCCTGGTCCGGGAAGATCCCACACGCCATGGAGCAACTAAGCCCGTGCACCACAACTACTGAGTCTGTGCTCTGGAGCCTGCAAGCCACAACTACTGAGCCCATGCGCTGCAACTACTGAAGCCCACATGCCTAGAGCCCATGCTCCGCAACAAGAGAAGCCACCACAATGAGAAGCCTGCGCACCACAGCAAAGAGTAGCCCCCACTCACTGCAACTAGAGCAAGCCCACACGCAGCAAAGAAGACCCAACACAGCCCAAAATAAAATATAAATAAATTAATTAATTAAAAAAAATGAGATGTTGGATAGTAAATAATGCCAATTTCTTCCATTCTAAATACAATTTAAATCACTAGTTTATGCTTAAATTTCTGTAGTTGTTGATCAAAGATTAATATATTACTTTGGTATTGAAGACTGATATTTTTTAATTTTAGTACTTGGTCATTCATATATTTAATGTTTGTGCCTTGGCTTAGCATTCTGCTAAAGCACCAAATGTGTGAATCTTCCTTCATGAGGCTAGTGTTTTAGTTGAAGAGACAAAATAGGATCCTAAAACACATGAGCTCCTTGAAGTCAGTAATGATGCATAGTTATACTTATGGTGGCTACACCTTCAGGATTCCCTTTAACAAAACTTAGTAAGTATTGTTGAATGAATGGATGATTGAATGAATTAATTTAAATAACGTAGGAAAAACTGAGGTATTGCTCATGAGTTTACAAGTTTAACATGCTCGTGGAAAAGCATGAAATAATATGAGCTCAAGTTGCTTTGAAAAAGGATTTTGAAGGAGATTGGACTACAGCTGAACTTTAAAGGATAGAAAGGGATGGGTTCTAGATGGGGGAGATTGTATGAAGAAAACTACTATCATGAACTAGAAGTGTTTGTAAAGCCTGCTCTTTCCTACCTCTTTTCTCTTTCCAAAGGGAAACAGCTTTCTCCTTAGGCTTCTATGTCTAGGTGGTTGTGGTATGCAGAATGATGACACCTAAAAGTTGTCTACATGCTTATCTTCTGAACCTATGAATGTTGTTACCCTGTAGATAAAAGGACTTTGTTGATATGATTAAGGGTACGGCCCTTGGGATTGGGAAGTAATTCTGGGCTATCCAGAGGGAAGGAATGCATGAGGAGGAGTGGTTCTCTCTTCTTTCCGTTTCACAGTGTCTTAGGTTTGAGGACCTCAGTGGTATATTGGTCAGTTCAGGCAGCATTGTTCAGGGAGCTGCTAATAACTGTGATTAGTAGTAATAGCTGTGACTGGTTTTAATAGGTGCCACCTTTTTCCTAGTTAACCAGTCTTGAAATGTGCCACTTACAGCCTTCTCCCCACTAATGTATTATTTTTTATCAAGATCAGATATTACAGTCTTTGAGTAGTTTTAGTTCTCATATTCATTCCCTTTTCCCCTTTCTTTTTCCCACGTTCCTTATCCTGGCCTGATCATATCTTGAGTTGCCAACTCCATGAGCCTCCTTTCTCTCACTTTTTCCATCTAGGTTCACCTAAATATAGCCCCACAATAATCTTTTAAAACTCCTTTTGATCATGTTGCTGCCCGAGTCAAAACCTTTAAATGGTTCCCTGACATTTATAGGCTCATCTGTAGTATAGCTTTCAAACTACTCGGCAGCCTAGTTTCAACTCCCATTTATCATGCCTCATATCCCATTATATTTCTATAGAAATCATCTTCACCAGACAAGTTGGCAAACTCTAAATCCCCTAAATATACCTCTTGGTTTTTTGCCATTGCAATTTTTGCCCATTTCATTCCTCTCACCTTCAGTGTACTCCCTGGCACACTTTGCCTGTTCAAACCCTAGTCCTCTTTTGTTTCATGTCTTTCCAACTAGGAAATGTTTTGCTCTGGAATAGACTGTGGTCCTATTCTTTTAATAACAAGGAAACTTCAGAGCTCCACGAAAACTAGACCAATGATATTATATTTCCTTTCTTTCCTATCAAATGCAGTTTCAGATGATAGTAGGGTTTTTTCAATATCACTTTTATCTTTAGTTCTGAAGGTGGGAATCTGCAAATATGAAACTGTCCTAGACGTCAGAGTTGGGTCTGGCAAATCAGGCTAGCCTTCTGGCAAGGGGTGTTTTGACCCTTTGTTTTTCATTACCTTCCCTGGGACAGAGATTAAGAGCCCCTGGTGAAATCAAATTACTACCTCAGTAGGTAAATGCCAATCCTTTCAATTGGTGTGAGAAACAAAGGGATATCTCTCTCCCTCATCAGTATTCAGGGACTTATACTGAGAAAGAGTATAAACATGGGGACTTAAGCAGCAGATGTGCTCATTATTCACTCTGAGAGCAGAACTGCAGGAATCTTACAGGAAAGGGCAGAGTGATCTTGCTTGGCAGCCTTGATAAAGGAAAATGATCATAATCTATTCTTTGCATCTTTTACATAAGAAAGAAAGATTGTTTTGTGGTAATCTATGAGTTTTAGGACTCATTTGATTATTTTCCTGAGGATCCCTCAAAATACCCAGCTCTAATTCTAAGCCCTTTTAGCTATATTGCCTAAAATGTCCTAAATTCTGCACCCCTACAGTACCTAAAGCAGACATTGATGATTAATCCCAGAGTGCCTGATGCCTCTTATGCACTGCCTTTCACTCTGTTTTTGTCATACCTCCATCGCCAAATTATCAGGTCCTGGAAGGAAGCCACTGCTCCATATTTATTGTACCTCCAAAGATGCCCCCAGAGCTTTCATTCAAATGTTATTTACTGAGTGTTTACTATGAGTCAACACTGTTATGGATACCCACATCTTGACTATGTGACATTCTTTTTCTCATCTCTAGAATGCCACTTAAAAATATCTGTTAGCAGGAAAGCAGACTCAGATATCTGCATCCAAAAACACAACTTGCTTGTCCCTTGAATGTTCACTGATGTTTTTGCACTGGATACAGAATATCTTATAATATATCTGATTGGACCAAAATAATTCAGAGTTTAGGCTCAATAACTGAGAGCTATTTTTCACCAGGGTTTGCATAAACTCCATCACTGCAATTGAAATCAGAGTAGAAAGAATTCCAGGAACTTTTGACTATACAAGATTCAGCATCAGGTGGTAGGCTACTCTGTTGCTGATTTTATTTTCCCAAAGGCTTGTTGCCAGGACTATCAATGTTTACCAGTGTCAAACTTGCTCCATTTTTCAGGTCATTAAAAAATTGGATAATAAGCAGAATGGTTTCAAGTGAGGACTGGAGGGCAAACTTCTGTGAGAATCCCTGAGAATAACTTAAACAATGTGTGGTAGCTGTGAATGGTAGGGCTAATCCTAGATGACATGAAGCTATCAGAAGTAGGGTATATCTTTATTTAGCAAATGCTTCAGGAGATCAGGACTCTAAGAGACACTCTGATATAGTGAGGGGCTCTTCAAATAGCTGCAGTCATGAACTGATGACAACATTTCATTTATTTAATAGAGGCTATTTAGACGGCCGTTAGTCTTCTGCCTTTTTCAGCCATACCCATTCACTTACAAGCCATAATCACCTCCCTGAGAGGCATCACTCTTAAGAGAAATCTGAAATCCAACACATACTGTAGAAATACATAATACAAAACTAAGCTCCAAAGAAATAATAGGAAATCTCAAGGTGGAAGAAATGATGTGGAAACCCACAGGTGGAACAGTAAGCAAGGGTGATACTTTTTCCCAGGGGGTATCAGTCCAATGCCTGGAGGATGATAGGAGATGCAGCCTGGGCTCGCATGAGGTAGGGACCTAAAACTTAGACTCTTTCAAAAAGCTGGGACCCCCTCCTCACCCAGTGAAAAGAGGATTAAAAAACTCTGACCAAGGAAGTTCTGAAGGTCACTTCTTTAGGCTGTGAGTAGAAAAACGGGATTCTTTGGGACAATCCCCAGCTGGGCCGTGCGTGAATGTGGAGTGTGATTTAACACTGTGTAGGATGCGGAGATTCCAAAGTGAAACACCTGAAACCTCCTGGGACCAACAGAAGCAAACACGAAACCTCCCTACAGGGATGTTTCCACAGCCCAGGGGTAACAGATTGTCACCAGAAGATAAAGAAAAGATAAATGTGAAAAAAATGACATTTTCAAACATAGGAAAAGTCTACCATCCAAAAGATTTTGGCTGAAGGAGCCACTAGATTGTACTCTGGTGCAAAGGAAATTGAACCCAGAAAGAATTTCTTACAACTTCAAGTAAAAAGACAAAGAACCCAATTTAAAAATGAGTAAAGAATCAGAATAGACATTTCTCCAAAGAATACAGACAAATGGACAATAGTCATGTGAAAAGTTGTTCAACATCATTAGCCATTAGAGAAATGTAAGCCAAAATCACAGTGAAATACCACTTCATACCCACTAGGATGGCTATAATCAAAGACTGAAAACAGTAAGTGTTGGTGAAGATGTGGAGAAAATAGATTCCTCATATCCCTCTATGCAGGTGGGAATGTAAAATGATGCAACTGTTTTGGAAGACTGTTTGGCAGTTCCTCAAAATGTTAAACATGCTGAGTTAACCATATGACCTGCATTCCACCCCTAGGTATGTACATATAGGAATTGAAAACATATGTTCACACAAAAACTTGTACATGAATGTTCATAGCAGCATTATTCATAATAGCTAAAGGTGGCACAACTCAACTCAAATATCTATCAGCTGATGAATGGATAAATAAAATGTGGTAAAGCTATACAATGGAATGGCATTTAAGATAAAAAAGGAGTAAAGTACTGATACATGCTGCAAAATGGATGAACCTTGAAATCATTATGCTAAGTGAAAGAAGCCAGTTACAAAACCACATATGGTATGATCCCACTTATGTGAAATGTCCAGAATAGGCAAATCCATAGAGAAAGTAGATAAGTGGTCTCTGGGGGCTGGTTGTAAAGGGGAAGGGAGACTGACTGCTAATATATACGGTTTCGTTTTGCAGGTGGAGTTGCAAAAAAAAAAAAAAAAAAAAGCAATCTGCAACCCGGTGTATAATGTATAGGTTCAAAAGCTAGTGTTTATCAAGGAATTATTGGGGGTAAACTTGGCCTAAAGTAAAATAAAATCCAGTAAAATAAAACTATGAATAAGGGAAACAGTAATAATAAATGCATTTTCTGTAGTTTATTATATTACTTTGTAGTTTATTTCCTTTCTATGTTTGTTTCAGTAAACCATAGGTATATCCACTTTACAAATTAAGAAAAAACTATAATTATTATAGTATAGTCACAATTTTCAGTGTTAATTGGAAGTGAAAATGTAGAACAGAGGCTATCATAGCACTATTGCTTTCTTCCAAGATGGTTGTTTTGTTCAGTCCATTCCATCCAAGCAATTTCTATAACAAAGTATTGCTGACTGTCATGTGCTGTAGCATTCTCCAGTAAGGGGGAAGACTGGATGGGCCCTTTGCCATCTCACATCCTAATGAATCGTTCCCTGCTTTCTTTGGCATCTAAGTTCTTCTAAGGCAAGGCAAGCATACTGTTTAACAGGGAGGTGGCGGTGGAGGGGTGGATGGGGAAATGCTTGCATGTTATACAGTAATCTGTTAGTATATACAGTCAAATTAAAGACATTTAAAAAAGTCATTCTAACACCCTCCCTACTGCATATAATAAATCCAGAAGACGAAAGAGTACTAAGTAATTAGCACTGAGTGTAAACGGTGGAATCGCAAAGCATTTACACATGTAATAAACTGCTGGTGTTGCTGCTGCTGGTGATCACTGTGAGTTTATAATTCATTCTTTCTTCTAAAGGTTTTAGTGCTTTAAAGAGCAAGATCTCTTATTTTACACTGTAGGGATTACATAATTAATATGGGAAAAAAATGACTCTACTGCATAGTCAGAGTAGAAGTGTATTGGTGAATACAGATAAATTAAAATCTAATTAATTTGAAATTTATGGACTGGTGGCCACTTATGCCATGACACATTGAATGCTTTAGTAAGCAACTGCATTATTCAACAGAATCCTTAGTGGGAGTGATTGACAAACGTGGGGATGTAGGTCTCCTGTCATGAATACAGATGGAGCCAGAGGTAGCTTTTTTCCGTAGTCCTTATTTAATGATTTTATCTTGTAAAATATATTATTTAATTGTTCCCTGAATTGACTACTTCTTTGGCTTTCTGTTCTTTTAGTTTCAATTCCAATATCTAATTTAAGTTCTTTAGGAATTAGAAACCACATGTTGTCCATGACAGGAAAATGTAGTCCATTAAATTTAATTAATAGTTAAGACTAATTAACAATGGATGAGTAATATCAAAATGATTTCAATAATAGAGTATTTAATGTGTGCCAACAATTCTAATTATTATTTAAAGAAAGATCAACTCTGAGTGTTTGTGATTCAATGCTATATTTATGGTCAATATCTTTTCCTATTTTTATAAATACTTATTGGGAGAAATTGGCATTAATACTTGTCAAATCGTAGAAATAACTATCCAAATATATCATTGGAAAATTAAAGAAAATTATAATATAAACATTAATTGAAGTACTTTTTTGATCATTGGTATTTTAAAATTATAGTAGAAATGTTTATCTTGATCATTTCCTGAAGTTTTTAATGGTAAGAAAGCAAATAAACTAGTTTTTAACTATATAATTTTAATGTGAGAACGCCTCAATCATAGCAAACACAGCTCATTATTAGTCATAATAATGCTGTTGTGGAAAGAAGACCACAGACTCAGACTTCGCCATGCATATGAGTCGCATTACTTGAAGGCAGGGTTGAGCACTCACCAGTAAAGGACTGAACCATGACAGCAGAGTTCTTAACAAGTCAAAAGAGCAAAGGGTCTTTTATATCTGCAGATACCAAGAACTCTTCTAAGATTTGACTTGTAACCAAGTACAGGAGACTAGAGAACTGGGTACTCTCTGAGAAGAAAGAAGTGGCACAATAATGGTCAGTAGGAATGGTGATGTTGGAACTCATTATAAAATAACAGATTTCAAAGATGCTATATGGAAAGTTTGATGATTCATGAAAGACAAAAGCAAATATAGATTTGAATAGAGGTTATGATTTGAAAATTTGAAAGTAGAGATTAACATTTGAAAACATAGGTCTTCAAAATAATTGTTTAGAGAAGGAAAGGGAGGATGCTGATATTGAAGAAATGTAAAAGGATTTTGGTTGCTCGAGGGAGTGCAACACCAGGAGCCTTTTGGCTTGAGTTTTCAACTGACCACTTGATAAAGTTTATATATCCCTGTGTGTGTGTATCATTTTCACATATCTTTCTATAAAAATTATTATGCAGTGTACTGGCCTAAGGATGACACTGTAACACTACAATGTTTATATAGAATGCCACATTCCATATCTTTTATTCTTAATTATTATTTAAAATGGAGAAGTAGAAGAAATTCCTTCCACATTTCTTAAAGTTTTGAAAATAGCAAATTAAACATGTTTAAAAGTTAAAAGTAATTTCTATTGGCTGAGTCTGACAATGAATCACAGTGAATAAATTAACTTAGAGGTAGATCTCATGGGATGACAGTGTGAGCACAATCATATGGAGTTGAATTTTCAAATTCTGCTATAAATTCACAATGTGGTTGGGGATATTAGCTCTTCTTTCTTCATTACAGATTTCCATACTCAATTTTTAAAACATTACATATTTTTTGTAACGTTATAAGAAATCCATTTTTGCTCTCAACTGCACATGATTAAAGTTAAATGCCTTTAATTTTTTTTGGTATGCATGTATTTGTGTTGAAACTGTTGTATCTTTCTATTCAAAATTTTTATATCAACTAGGTCACGGAGTACACGCACACACACACACACACACACAAATGAAACTAGAAACAATCCAGAAATAACATAAAAAATTGGTAAGATTCCCATTCATGATAGCATCTAAAAGATATAAATGTAAAAAATTCTAAAAGAAAAAATAGTAGTGAATCCTTGTAATCTAGGGATTAGGAAAAGATTTTTTAGTGTGACAAGTATAAATCCAAAAAATCATAAATTGAACTTGTATCAAAATTAATAATGTTTGCTCTTCAAAAGGCAACATGAGAAAATAAGAAGACAATCTAGTGAGTGGAAGAAAATATTTGCAAAACAGTTATCTGATAAAGGACTTGTATTCCAAAATACATGAAAATAACTTTTTTTAAAAAGAATTATTTTTTAGAACACTTTTAGGTTTACAGTAAAGTTGAGACGAAGGTACAGAGATTTCCCATATACTTCCTGGCCCACACTTACATAGCCTCTTCCATTATCAACACCACTCACCAAAATGGTATATTTTTATTAAGGATGAACTTATATTAACACATTGTAATCACCCAAAGTCCATACTTTAATGTAGGGTTCACTCTTAGAGTTGTACATCCAATGGGTTTGGATAAGTGTATAATGACATATATCCACCATTATAATATCACATAGATTATGTCACTGCCCTACAAAACTTCTGTGCTCTGCCTGTTCATCTCCCTGTCCCTTGTCAGAAATTGATATTTTAATTGTCTCCATAGTTTTGCTTTTTCCAGAATGTCATATAGTCATAATCATACAGTATGTAACCTTTTCAGATTGGATTCTTTCACTTAGTGATATGCATTTAAGCTTCCTCCATGTCTTTTCATGGCTTGAGAGCTCATCTCTTTTTAGGGCTGAATAATATTCCATTGTCTGGATGAACCACAGTGTATTCACCTCCTGAAGGACATATAAGTTGCCTCTGCATTTTGGCAATTATAAATAAAGCTACTGTAGACATTCCTGTGCAGGTTTTTGTGAGGTCCCCTATGGGGGACCCCAACTTAAGACCAAGGACTGGGTGTGTTTGATGCTTCTGACACCCCAGGCCAGGCCCCTTTGCTGAGAAGACTCCTTGGATTATTTCCCGAGAAACCCCCACATACACCCCTTCACAAGCCACCCCTCCCAAGAGGCAGGGGGCCCTCCACCCCCTCCCCTATGTACTCTCCACCTGTGTTTTGTTTGACCAGCACAGAAATATTAAACGTCCTCTATTCAAAAAAAAATTTTTTTCCAACTTTTTTGGGTAAATGGCATACTATCCAGCAATAAATAGAATGGACTACCAATACATGTGAAAACACAAATGAATCTCAAAAATACTTTGCTAGGTGAAAGAAGCCAGCCACAAGAGACTACTTGTTGTATTACTTCACTTATACTGAAGTTCTAGGAAAGGCAAAGCTGTAGAGACAGAAAGCAGATCTGTGGCTGCCTGAGGCTGAGTGGGAGTGGGGATTGACTGTAAATGAGCACAAAGCAATTGGGGGGTGATTTAAAGCATTTAAAATGTATTGTGATGATCATTGTACAACTGTATAAATGTGCTAAAGCTGAATTGGAGAATTAAAATAAGTGAATTTTATGGTGCTAAATTAACTCAGTCGTGCTGTTAAAAAATTATTAGGCTACCCTCAAAATAGGATTTTAAGATTATTTTCTATTATTAGTAGAAAAAGTATATATATATTTAATTAAAAGAAAGACAATGAAGGTAAAAGCATCCATCTGGGGAGAAGACTAGGAGGCCACTACCTGTGAGATTTCAGAGTGTCTTTCATTAACTCAGTAAATTTACTGTGGTGGAACATCTGGCTGAGAAACCTGATTTTATCACCAAATGAGAAATTCCATTGTCACTTGGGCCAGAATATGTGTCCATATGACTAGACAGTCTAGTCATAGACTAGACAGTTCTGTAGACAGAACTTTATGGCAGTGAAATGAAATGAAATTTCATTTATAAATCATTATGAAAGCACATTGGAATATTTTGGAGAATAGCAGAGGCAAGGATTTCAGCCTGTATGAGTGACTTATAAGCTACATCATAATCAGAAAATTGCTTGACAAACACAGAGTCAGAATTAGTGCAGTTAATTAGATCAAGTTGATATTCACTGGTATCAGGATACAATAGCATGTTCATTCTGTTTTGCAGCCTCTTCTTTGGCCAATCAGCCCCCTCAGATAGATGACATAGATATAAATATAGATACAGATATGGATATAGAGATATAGAAATAGTTATATACATTTGCTAGGTTGATGCCTTTCAGTCTAGCAATTATTCAACTTGCCTAGGTGGATCTGTATTTTTCAGCACTGAAAATGAATTTGTTGATCATAATGTTTTATAGTTTGAGGGCAAATTTATTGCTTTTTGTATTAGTTATCTATTACTACCTAGTCAAAGTTAGCACCTTAAAACATCACACATTTATTATCTCAGTCTCTGTAGATCAGGAATCCAGGATCTGGGTGCCTCTTACTCAGGGCCACATGCAAGGCTGCAGTCAAATCATCTCAAGGCCCTTCTGAGGAAGCATCCACTTCCAGGCTCAGTTATGTGTGGCCCTTGGCAGGCCTCAGGTCCTCTCTGGCTGTTGGCCACATACTTGGTATGTGGGCCCCTCTGAAGGGCAGCTCAAGGTATGGCAACTGGCTTCCCTCAGAGCAAGTAAGCAGGAGAGCATCCAAGTAGAAGCCACAGTTGTTTTGTTACAAATCTCAAGTAAACCCTATCACCTCTGCCACATTGTATCCAATAGAAATAAGTCATTATATATCTACTCAAGGGGATAAGATTACACAAGAGACTAAAAACTAGGAGATGGGGATGTTGGGGGTCATTGTAGAGGGTGCCAACTACATTTTTGTTTGTAGAATTTAGGAGAAATCTCACTTTAGCTGCCAACATTGTTTGAGATGTCATCAAGGATGAAAATATATTTCTTGCAAAGAAAGACTGAACTGGAGAGCAAAAAAATCAGACAATATAATAATAAGAAAGGAGAGAGGAGATATATTTTATCTGATGGGGAATGAGAGATACAGGATTACTTAAATACAGTAAGCATCATGCTTCCATGTAAATTGCTATTATTTATCTTTTTATTTAGAAAAAATAGGAACATGTAAGCATGGAAGAGACATCTTTTGTGTCTCCCTTGTCCACTGCCTCTGTATCCCTGTCTCCTTTCTCATTCTTAAACCTATACTTGCTTTTTGATTAGTTAATTGGCAAGAAACACATTTTTCCCCTATCAAGCTGCTCTGAGGTCTCCAAAATCCAGGGTCATAATCAAATTCCAAGAATGACATTTTGCTTAAATATAAATATGACATTTAAAAACATCTTAATACTTAAATGTGATGATAGTGGTGGTGGTGGTGATGGTGCACCTGTGTGCTTTAGTTTAGTAAACTGTTAATAAACGTTACAAATCTGAGTAAAAGCCCTTTCCTTTTTTCTCCGTAATAGTTTGTTTTTAATTATATTTTATTAACTATTATTATTTTGCTGTGCTGAGTATTACTGAAATCTAATAATTGAGAGAGAAGATACACTAATGTTTTCTCAGTTAAATTCAGAGTCCTACCTGTATATTCTGTATTTAGTATTCTGCATAATCTGTACACAGTATCGTGAAACCAAGTTTACTCATTCTTAGGTAATATTTAGCTAAGTAGCTCAGAAGAAAGAATAGGATTTTCATTTTCCAAAGTAAAACTAAAAGCACAGCTTTTTGTATCTAAGATTTCTTTTTTGAACATTAAAGCAAACTGAAAATTTTTGCTTTTAATCTCACCACTGACATTTGTAAAACTTGCTGACACCCATGAGACACTATTCCTTTGGTCCTGATGTTTTTGTATAATTCAGAAATTTTATGTCTATAGGTCATGGAAATCCAATTCATATGAGCCAAGGAAAAACTTAGATTTTATTGAAAGATTCCTATATTACTGAAGAGAGGGTTTAAAAAACAAAGCTGCATGAAAGTCCAGAACTCTGCCCAGATTCTGTCCCATCTCTTCTCATGGTAGGTTTTCACCATGTGGCATATGAGAGAGACAGTCTTCAAAGATCCGTAGCTGAGATCTTGACCACCAGAGTGAAAAATCCCAGAGATATTCTCTGATAGCCCAGGCTTAGGTCACTCTGGGGTCAGTCACCTGTGTCCAGGGGATCAAGATCCTATAATTAACACTACTTGGGTCTGGTGTTTCTCTTGTACTGATCAGCTGCAACCCAGCAGGTGGCGTGATACACAAACATTATGTAAGTCATAAATCCACTCCTTTTGGCCTTTAGGCCTAATATATTTTGTATATTTTCAGAAATTTTTATAGAGTTCTAGTAAAAGTATTAAGAAACACTGTCTCTGTGCTCCATGCTTATACTGGAAAACAAGATAGAGTAGAAGAAGGAACAGTTTTCACAGGAAGAAAAGAAACCTAGGAAAGTTTTAAAAAATGGCATTGCCATCTCTCAACCTCTCATGTTTTTGAAAACTTAGCCTATTTGTTGAGTACATTGTGCAAATATATTCAATCCCCTTCACCTTGCTAATATGCTATCTTAGAACTGTATTGGGAAGGGCCAGATATACATGAGTTGGATACCAGTATTAAATTTGGAGTTCTTATACAAGCAACTTAAATTTACAAAATCAGTGCTACTTTTTCTCAACCGAACATTCATTTCTTTCTTAAAGACATCCTTTGGAAAGATAAAATAGGCCATCTGATCCATTTTTAAAATTTCTTAGAGAGTTCTTTATGGATGTCATGCCTGACATGAGTTAACTAGGAGTCAGTAGCTTTGAGACAATCTTTGTATTTTGGTTCTTTAAGGAAAAAATTAAGTTTACTTCTGCAAACTCATTTTTTAAAGTATGGTATCTGGGGACTTCCCTGGAAGTCCAGTGGTTGGTTAAGACTTCGCCTTCTAATGCAGGAGGTGTGGGTCCAATATCTGGTCGGGGAGCTAAGATCCCACATGCCTTGTGGCCAAAAAACCAAAACATAAAACAGAAGCAATATTGTAAACAATTCAATAAAAACTTTAAAAATGGTCCCCATCAAAAAAAAAATCTTAAAAAAAATATGGTATCATTCAACTCCAAGCTCACTAGCCTACACTACACATGTAAGAAATCATGTTGCATTTGCTCTTAAAACAGCAACTTAACTGTGACATTTACATATATGAGTTATATATAGAGCATAATCTTTGAAGTAAAAAGAGCCTGTTGATAATAAGCTGCTCTGTTTTTTTGTTTCTTTGTTAATAATGTGTAATGTTTTGGAAAGAAGATGAGCTCTGGAGACTAACTTTGAATCCCAGCTCTGCCCCTTATTAGCCAATGTGAATATGGACATGATTCTCACTGTCTTTGTGTCGCAAATTGTCCTATACTCAGTTGCACTTGCGAAGGTTAAATGCTATGGAGTGTGTCAGGTGTCTTTGTGGACCATAACATGGCTCAGCAAATGTAATTTTCTTTCCCTCTCTTAATAGGTACTTGCCTCCCCAACTCTTTATTTATCACTCTTCAGTTTACAAAGCTCTTTCTTGTAATTTGTGCTTTTTGAATCTTGACAACTTCTTTTTATGGGAAGAAAGCTATTATCTCCATTTTTCAGTTAAGCAACCTGAGAAACAAAGTTGAAAGTAGTAGACATTAAGCATACTTTTTGAAAGTTATTAAAAGGCATCTGATCCAGGCCTGCTGTAAGCTATCCTATTTTTTTTTTTTACTTTTTTTAATAGTAAATGTTTATTTCAAGTATGAAAAGTAATGTTTAAACATTATCAAAAAATTATGCTGAGTTTAACAAGTATAAAACAAGACTCTGACAAAAAGTTTACAATTCAGTATAAAATACTTAAGAATATACTTTGACATTCACAGTGAGGATTTCTGAAAAATAAGTTTTGCTAATAAGTTTTAGAAACAAAAATACAGTCCCAGAGGAAATAAACAAGTCCTAAAGTAAGGAACAGGTCTCCCTTAGGATGGATAGTTAGCATTTCAAAACAAGATTTGTATAATAATTCCTTTTAAAATGATGGTAAACCTGGTCCTGTGTCCTAATAAGCAGACAACAGTGGGATGGAAAGGAATTTAAGGATAAATCACGGAGGATGAGGAAGACGTGAGTGTTAAGTTAGGTATGAAATTTAAAGTTTAAATTGGGCTAAATTTAAACGTGCTGTACATATCCTTCAGGGACAGGGAAGAGTAGTATAGGGATTAGAGAATAAAATAAAATGATTTAATACTTGTAACCCAGTGAAGTTTGGACTTTTCAATAAAGCAGTTACACTTACTACATTAGAATTTTATACTAAAACACATCTACCCTCACCAATCTGTCCTCACCATTTTTTTTCCCCTAAGAGATAAAGGCATTCCTGACGTAACAGTGAAGAAAGCACACAGTTGTCATGAGAACAAAGTTTTATGTTCACGTCCATATCTTTTGTATTTCTATTCTACTTACTTCTTTAGTACTTACGTAGCCCTTACTATGTTTGGGATGTTCTTTCTAGTGCTGGGGTTTTCGCAGCCAACAAGATAGACAAGTTCCGTGCCTACAGTAGAAAGTTTATATTCAAATATGGAAAGAAATTTAGTAAAAAAAAAATACAATTTAGAAACAAGGCAATTTTAGGTGGAGGCAAGTGCTACGAAGAAAATGAAAATTAAGTGTATTAATTTCCTTTTGCTATTAGTGACTTAAAGCAAGACACATTTATTCTCTTATAGTTCTGGAGGTCAGAAGTCTGAAGCCAGGGTGTCGGCAGGACTGTGTCATTTCTGTAGTCCTTGGGGGAGTATCTGTTTCTTGCCTTTTTCTTCTTCTAGAGGTTCCCTGCGTTCCCTGGCTCATAGCACCTTCTGGCATCACTCCTCTGTCTTGTTTCCATTCTGATATCTTCTACCACTGATTTTGAACCTCTTGCTTCCCTCTTTTTTAATTTTTTTTTTTTTTTTTTAATTTTTGGCTGTGTTGGGTCTGTTGCCGCGTGCGGGCTTCCTCTAGATGCAGCAAGCAGGGGCTACCCTTCGTTGTGGTGCGTGGGCTTCTCATTGTCGTGTCTTCTCTTGTTGCAGAGCACGGGCTCTAGGGTGCGTGGGCTTCAGTAGTTGCAGTGCTTGTGGGCTCTAGAGCGCAGGCTCAGTAGTTGTGGCACACATGCTTAGTTGCTCCGTCGTATGTGGGATCTTCCCGGACCAGGGCTCGAACCCGTGTCCCCTGCATTGGCAGGTGGATTCTTAACCACTGTGCCACCAGGAAAGTCCTCTTGCTTCCCTCTTAAGAGACCCTCATGATTATTATATTTGGGGCTCACCTGGATAATCCAGGATAATCTCCTATTTCACAATCCTAACTTAATCTCATTTGCAGAATCCTCTTTGCCATATAAAATAACATATTCCAGGTTCATGGGATGGGATCATGGACCTCTTGGATAGGGGTCTTTTTTCAGCCTATTGGGTGAAGTTAAATAAGAGAATGATCTAGAATGGACTGGGCACCTTCATATAGTGTAATCACAGGTGATTTGTCTGAGGGGTAACAGTTGAGCTGAGATAAAAATGCTGAAAGAATATGCATATAACGCTTCTGTGTGGTAAAGTACTCTTAATGTGAAAAAATATGTTCCTTCCACTTGGCCACCATTTTCTCAGTAGAATCAAGGTAGATTAAAAAAAAAAAAATATATATATATATATATATATATATATATACACACACACACACACACACACACATATATATATAACAGTTACCTCATCACCAGGAACCAGTGTTGAGAGTCCTGAAGAGTGGGAGATAGAGACAAATCTTGAGTCCTAATAGCTGTACTGGTGAAGTCATCAATTATGTAAGTTTAAGAACTTGCACTTTGGTGGTTTTCTCTGAAAAGAATTATTAGCACATAGGAGAGATAGAGTCTACTGATTCTTCGTAACTCCAACTTTAAATTTGTGTCTCAATCGTGAGTATACAGTAATACACTTGCATTTGCCTTTCAAAGCTTTCAACAGCAAAGTATTTGCATTAAATCTCAATGACTATCTCTGAAGTCACTAGATAAGAATTGCTCATAGGCAAAGAACAATATGCCCAACTTTCTATACACAAAATATTAATTTAGAGATATTTTTTAAAAATCACTGAAAGACGGGTTGTAATATATTCACTTTCTTTCCTGAAACACCAAAATATACAATGCCATACCAATTTTGTTTGTCATTTCCCAAGTTTACCTAATACAATATGTCCTAATCTAAGGATTTGGAAATTTTCAAAGGGAAGTAGCATAAGAAACTCAGTAATATCTTTCATTTCTGGATTTAACACCATACACATTAAATAAAGGTCCATGAAATTTCAAATATCCTGACTTCAGCTTTGCACTGATCATGTTTCCTTGAGTATGTCATATCTCAGCTTTGAATTCATGGTACCCAGAATTGTACTGGTGCATACTAGATCATACTAGGTGATTCATACAATTTCTTGAAGGACAATTTGAATTGAGATTTTATATATACATAATTTTTTATTTTTTAAGCAAGAGAGGAATGGTGTGTTGCCTCTCATAAGTGGTTAATCTACATGAAAACAAATCTCTTTTGGGAGGAGATAACGTATTTGTTGTGATCCCATGATATACAAACATGGAGAGTAGTCAGACTGCTTTCTTCACTTGAGTTTATTTTCCAGCTTTAAAGCTCTGGGCTGCTGTGAGCCTGTGTTTTCATACTTCCCTGCCTGGAGTGAATGAGAATCTGCACTGATAGCTATGCAGCTCTTTCATTAACACCAAAAAGGGTGTTAACATGCTCCTATGGAGATGTTTCTTAGGCCTGAGTCCTGGCTTGCTTTCTTTTTATTTATTTATTTATTTTATTTGTTTTTTTTTTATTTTTTTAAAATTTTTATTGGGGTATAGTTGATTTACAGTGTTGTGTTAGTTTCAGGTGCACAGCAAAGTGAATCAGTTATACATATACATATATCAACTTTTTTTTAGATTCTTTTCCCATATAGGCCATTACAAAGTACTGAGTAGAGTTCCCTGTGCTATACAGTAGGTCCTTATTAGTTATCTATTTTGTATATAGTAGTGTGTCTATGTCAATCTCAATCTTCCAGTTTATCCCTACCCCGCCTTTTACCCCATGGTAGCCATAAGTTTATTTCCTACATCTGTAACTCTATTTCTCTTTTGTATATAAGTTAATTGTACCTTCTTTTTTTTTTTAGGTTTCATATATAAGCAATATCATGATATATGTCTTTCTGTGTCTGACTTACTTCACTCTGTATGACAATTTCTAGGTCCATCCATGTTGCTGCAAATGACATTATTTCATTCTTTTTTAGGCTGAGTAATATTCCATTACATATATGTACCACATCTTCTTTATCCATTTCTCTACTAATGGACATTTAGGTTGCTTCTATGTCCTGGCTATTGTATATAGTGCTGCAGTGAACATTGGGGTGCATGTATCAAATTATGGCTTGCTTTCTAAGTGTTATTCTGGATTGAAGACCCAACTTATGGTGGGAGGTCTAAGTGGAGCAGTTTCTTAAAGTCAATCAGGACACGGGAATGTCCTAAATACCGCTGGAGAATTTCTAGATATATGAACAACACAAGGTTATTTAAATTTTTTTCCAGTATGGATTAATCATACCAATTTTGCTCTGTCTCTCTCTTTTTTTTTTTTTTTTTGTGGTACGTGGGCCTCTCACTGTTGTGGCCTCTTCCGTTGCGGAGCACAGGCTCAGCTGAGGCCATGGCTCAGTGGCCATGGCTCACGGGCCCAGCTGCTCCGCGGCATGTGGGATCTTCCCGGACCGGGGCGTGAACCCGTGTCCCCTGCATCGGCAGGTGGGCTCTCAACCACTGCGCCACCAGGGCAGCCCTGCTCGGTCTCTCTTAAATTTCATTTTCTGTTGGAGAGAAAAGTGGGGTGGGGTATTTCATATCTCCACACTTGAGTATATGTTTTTTCTCAAAAATGACTAAAAAATGTAGGCTTTTACAGATGAATGAAAAAAATTAAATACTGTAAGCCAAATATAACTCTACCCAGAGTGTTCTTTCTTGAGTATGTACCACTATTTAACTTCGACCCCCAGGAGTATGCTATATTCTTTTTTCCAGTATTACCATCTTCAAAGTCTAGTACATGAATTATCAAAGAGTTTTTAGAAAGCTCAGAAGGAACTAGTTTGTCCTAAAGCTCTACCCTAAACTTTCTTTCTTTAATCTATCCACCTGAAAGTAATAGAAAGTAATGAGAAATTTCATATATATAAAAAATACATATGGCGATATTATATATTATGCAATTATATATAATAATAATATACACTTATTTTTATATAATAATTTTACCCTGTTCTCCCACCCTCATTTGAAAGCCTCCAGTGACCTCCCATTTTACATGAACAAAACCCAAATTCTGAATTCTATCATGATGTATCCCCTGCCAACATTTTCCATTTTGTCTTACTTCCACTCTTTTCTCTGTACCCTGTGCTTCAGCCTTGGAGGTATCCTTTCACTTCTCTGAGCATGCCAAATTCTTTGCTGTCTTACGATGTTTCTTCTCCTTGGAAATTTCTTCCCCACATGCTTTATGTGTCTGTCCTCCTCTTGTCCTTCAGTCTTTGCCTTAGGAAGTACCATCTTGGAGAGACCTTCCTCTCCTAGGAATTTTATCTAAGTTGCTCCCCTCTGTTATCCTTTATTACTACATGTACTATGTAGCATATACACACTATATAGCACTGAAAAAATGTTAATTATGGGTCTTTGTATTTGTTAAGTTGATTATAGACCCTCTTTCTCAGTCGATTGAAAGTTCCACAAAGTCAGGGACCCTAACACTTTGTTCTGTAGTATATACCCAGTGCTTAGCTGGCACATAGTAATTTCAAAAGCATATTTGGATGAATTAGTGAGTAAATGAAACAATATTGATTTTTTTTCTCTCTTGTTACCCTATATTATCATCCTTTTCAAACTGTGAACTTTTTGGCCTGCTGGGAACAGAAAGGTAGCAGTGGGTGGGAGGTAGGAATGGCTCCTAACTCAAAGGTTCATCCTTCAACTGCACAAAAACTCAAGCACGGTTTGCAAGGTCCTATTTATATATTTGTTTTGCCATTTTTATTGAATTGGTATTGATCAAAGGACAATGCTGTTTTAATGGCTGAGGAGCAGACATCTAAGCAAGAGATATAAATAAAATGTGTGAGGTCACCAAAATCAAGTGACTGTGTATATGTCACCAAGACTTTATGGGCTAGACCAAACACAGAATGGGAAATTACAGAATGCTTTTATTTTTTTAAGTTTTTAAAAGTGAGGAGAGCCAAGAAAACCATTTGAACTTGACAAAATGGAGCAAAGCATTCAACTAAGTGAATTATGTGCTTCACTCCTGGTTGACGTAGAAGTTAGATACCTCTCCTCCCTGTTTTTTAGTGGTATTTAATAAAATAATCTACATAGAAATGTGGTAAATTTCTAGTAATTAGAAGTGTATCCAAATACAGCTAGCTTCTTAAGAAAGTTGGAGAGGGATTTGGAAAGAATTTGTGTAACCAAATTAGGATGATGTGTAAATTTTGAGTTAAGAATGAAGAGCTAACCTGAGCCTGCTGTTGGGTATTTTCCTTAGACATTGCTCACCTGTTGTTTTTTCTTTTGACTTTAGTCAAGTTGTTGTAGGCAAAAATCATGTTTTGACATCCATGTTATGCTCCTACTCTGCTTGTCAGCAGCACTGCCTAGAAAACGTCATTCCATTTTTCCCACTCCCTCTTTGTTTGTGGGATTACAGTATGGGGACATGTTCCTGGAAAGGTAGCATTTATCTTGTGATGACCATCATGTAATTAAACGGAGGAAGAAATTCCAACATGATGTTACAACTGTTTAAAAGAACCTAGGTCCTTGTATAATCACTGAGTGAAACTTGGATCATTTTAGTGAACAATTACTGATAATATTCTTATGATTTGGGCCTCAGTTAGTTGGATTTGCTATTATTTGTAGCCAAAAGCATCCATTTTAGACTTGTTGCTCTTATTATCACGAAGGCTTTCTGGACTTACCTAAGACAAGGGGGAGGAGGGCAGTATATCTAAAGGATTAGAAATTTCCTCAGTGGTGGAAACTTGGAGCATATATGATGTCACATAATTCTCATGGTTAATGAAATGACTGAAACTCAGAAGTGAATACATATTCTAGTGGAGTAATAAAAGGTATTGGTTGTATTTATTAAATGGAGCATTTAATAAATAAAATTTAAAAATTAAAAAGAAATTTAATTTTTTCTAGACCAGGTAAAAAATTAAAAAGAAATTTCAGCACAGCAAATTAAAGAAATCAATTAAAATAGGATATCATTTGTAAAACCCACTGTAATTTTGTTTCATAGGCAAAGAAAAGATAGAACAACAAATAGATTGAAATAGTTGCCAAAGTAGGCTTTAGAGGATTGTTCCTGTATTATAATAAAATGTGGCTAAACAAAATATTGCAATGAGAAGCAATCTTATTCAATGATAGGCATAAAGTCTTTCCTTCCCCAGATTACCAGGTGTGAAAATATCTTAATAATACTATTTTCTTCCAATTTTCCATTATGTAAAAGGTTAGTTATTCTCAGAAGTCAGGCAGTAATGCAGAAAATTGCTATTCGGATGATTGTTTTTTAACTTCTAAAGTCATCTGTGGTTCAGCGTTAGAGAGATGTATAATGTTTGGCTATATAAAATTCATTTTTATTGTATAACAGTGACATTGGTGTTTTGTTAAACAAGCCAGGGCATTTCCAGTAAAATAATGTAATGTTTAGATTCTTAAGTATATATGACTCAGTAATATTTAAGGACCAGTTATGTAGCTTTCAATTTTTTCTTTTTTTGCTATTTTATAACAGGATTGTTCAAGGAGAGCTCTGTAGAAGTATAAAGAGATTTTCAATGTAAAGGTTTCATAGATGATTAACAGTATTTAACCTTACCACAGTCAGGCTGGGCATTTCCTAGAGATTTTTGGATTAAAGGAGCCTATGAAGTCATTAGATGAAAGAGACATGGGTTAAAACTCATTTGGGAGAGACTCTTCATACCCAGTAATGGCAAAAGATGATTAGGGCCAAGTTCTTTCTTTCTAACTAGAGATTTTTTCCCATTGTTTTAAAATATCCACTTTGAATTATATTAATTTCAGTGAAAGATATAATAATTTGGGGACCTAAAATTAGTGTCACTTCTAATGCTACGAGTATATTCAACACAAGGCCTGATTGGGTGTCTGTATTTAAGCTGAAATATTCAAGTGAATTCCCTTCTTGGAAAAATAAAGTGAAGTACAAAGGAGTGGAGAGTTGAAGAGGGGACAGGGAAGGAAAAATGAGGGGAGAAAAATATAATTGTATATGATGTTGAAAAGCAAAAACTTAATAAATTCATTTGTTTTTCCATTTCAGCACATAAATTTAGCCTTAATGAGATTTTGGATATTATTTGAATTCCAGATATTGCTCTGTCTTATACCTCTGAGGAGCTGGGAAATTTGATCAAACCTATCATGCCTATGAAATTACAGTAATACACTTCAAAGCTACAGTTAAAAAATATTCTTACATGAGTCCCAGGATTTAAAAAGTAATTTAAGTATATCTATTCCAGGGAATAGATAATATGTCTTGTGATTTAAGAGTTATCATTAATAATGCATAGAGGGCTAATTGTTAGATGACAAAAATTGTTACTAATATCTACACTTCACCTCATGTTTTTAAGATGTGGGGACTAAACCTAAGGACAAGCCTACTAGTGGGAGACAGGTAAATGAATAAACAAAAATAAATCATATAGTGTGATAGAAAGTTACAAATGCTGTGGAGCCTGGAAGGGGGATAAGGAGTGCTGGGATGGCGAGGTTACCATTTGAAATAAGGTAGTGACTGAGAAGATGACATTTGATAAAGCCTTGAAGGAGGTGAGAGAAAGAGTTATATGGATATCTAGGGAAGAGGAACAGGGAACAGCAAGTGCAAAGGCCCTGAGGTGAGAGTATGTCTAACATATTAGAGAATGGCAGGGAGGTCCGTGTGACTGATGAGGTGTACGCGAGAGAGAACAGTCATAGGAAATGGGGTCAGACAGAATAATAGAGGTACTTACCTGCAATGTTGAGGACCTTCTTTTTACTGAGTGAGAGTAGAAGTTATTGGAGAGTTTTGAGTAGAAGAGTAACACAATTTTAAAAGGATACCTATGCATGCTGAGTTGATGGAAGCAGTGGGACCACTGAGGAGGCTATCACAATAATAAAAGTGAGAAATGATGGTGGTTTAGACCACAGAGGTAGAAATGAGGTGGTGGCAAACTATTGGATATCAGATATAATTTGAAGGTTTAACTGGCAGGATTTGCTGATAATTGAATTTATGGTATGAGACAAAGAGTGAAGTCAAGGATGAGTTAACTATTTTTGATTTGTGTAACTGAAAAGGTGGATGCGCCATTAGATGACACAGCTTTGTCTTTTTCTCTGTCCATGGTTGATTATGTGCCAGCAGAAACAAAGTATGGTGAGAGTTAGATGTATCCAAGTTTGACCTTCTGCTGTATGAGTACAGTGAGGCAAGAGAGATGTTAAGGAGTTGGATGTATATACAGAAAGTTACCACTTTATGATGGGCCAAACAATATAATCTGGATAAATAAAAAGGTGAAGATGTGATGGGGGTAGGTGTGGATGAGAGAGAGTAGAGATTACATCATGGAAAAGAAGAGGTCAAGAAATTATGAGGCCAGTTTATTGGGAAGATCATTGAAATCACCAACAAATTTGAGTTAGAGCTGGAGAGAGTGACAGAAACCAGGAGCTGATATCCTCCAGAAAGGAGGGAAATTAACAAGGTGGTTGGTAGATTAATAAAATGATGAAGGGTCATGGGTGGTATCTGATTTTGTGACAGTTAGGAGATTTTAGGAAAAATGGAGGGAAACGAACTGGTAGTGGCAAAGAGGAAAAGCTATTGTTTCAAGGACTGTGGGAGAGAAAAACAGCCACCTTAATTTGAAGGGCTGTAGGAGAAGCATTATTCTGGAGAGACAGACAAGATTTAATTAGAGTAAGAGGATGATCAGAATAGTCAGAGAAGGATGTGTGTGGGTAAAGAATTTTGCTGATAATTGAACATGACTTCTGGAAGATCTAATGATTTCAGGATTGGAGAGTGGTGGGTGATGGTATCAATCAGGGGGATGTAGAAAGCTGTAAAAGATTTTTGTTGGGTTTGAAACATGACCTTGGATCCTGGGCTTCTTGTGATGATAGACATGCAGGCAATCCTCACTTGGCCCAGTTCTTTGATTACTGAGATCAAATCAAGTTACCATCAAATCTCAGTTACCATAGAACTGTGCAAATGAAGGACTGCTGGTATTCTGAAATAAAAGGAATAAAGAAATTAATCCAGCTCCATTGGACAGAGAAAGTCCACAGGCTGAGTCTCAGGTTGGAAGTCAGGCCAGTGTACATGTGGATACAGTGAAGTGATACTGAGGGATATATGCAGGGCACCAAGCCTATTGGTTACAGTGGTGATTCTGTAATATTTCTGCACATTAGAAACATCTGGGACTTTTAAAAAATATTGCAACACCCAGGCCAGCCCCCCAGCATCAGTATTTTTTAATATTCCCCAAGCTGACTCCAATGTGCAGCCACGTTTGAGGACCATGGTGCTGCAGTATCTCTTAATCCTACGCTATTCAAATCATTGGGGGCATCTGTCATGTCATCATTGCTGATTTTCTCTTCTTCCGTTGTCATCTGTGCAAACTCTGACAGGACCTCATTTTTCAATGGCTTAGTTTGCTACATAAATAGTTGCAGAATGTTGCATTCATCAATTACATGGAATTCTGTGTATATGGAAGATCTCTAATGTCACCATGTGTTCCTTTTGCATTTTAGTTGTGCATTATTGTTCTATTGCATTTTAATGCCCTGTTTGAAACCATAATTAGCCAACAAAGATACTGACCCAAAGAATGGGAATAGATGCATGATAGTTTCATTTTACAACTTACTTCCCTACTTCAAAATCTGTGTGTGAAGATTTATAAAAGGAAAATTTTTTCTCTGATGTATTTTATTTGCTTCACAATACTTACAATTTAAGCAATTAGTATCATTGAACATTTAATATTTTTTCTTTTTGCTATCATAAATCACACATCACTATAGTAATGCATACCCTTTTATGCTTCCAAACCAAAAATTGCACTGGACAAGTTTAAGCAGGAAAGGTAGACTTTATTTAAAGCTATCACAGTAGTGGAGAGAGACAAGAACTGAATTCAATTCTAAGAAATGAAGGGCAAGAGAACTTCTAAATGCTGGGGTGAGAGGAAGACCAGAGGCCATCTGTGTTTGCTAATTGGTTTTACTCAAAGCAAAAGTGAATTTTCTCTTACCTTTGTGTCAGGAGATAGTTTTATTATTTGGAGCAAGGCACAGGCAGAAGGTAGGCTCTCACCTCTCACAGAAACTGGGAGATAGGGGAGCTGTCTCCTTTGATAGTTACATTTCTAAAGGATGGCTCCCAGGTCCTTGAGAAAGACCTTCCTGTGTTGTAAAGCTAGCAAGAGGCTTTTAAAGCCTCAAAGGGCAGAGAGAGAACTTATAATTTCAACTTTTCTAAAGTAAACACTCCAAGATAAGGGAAATTAGGACCTAGAGTCAGAACAATGTCTGTCTAAAATTTAGTCAAGGCATTTTCATCAATGTACACCTCATATTAATTCTTAAGGAAGAGTTGTGAATTGCTAGGTGAGTGCAAGAATGCTTTTAAAATATTTGATTCATAGTGGAAAATCGCTGTCAGACTTTTTTTTTTTATTTGTATTGTCACTAGTAGGGTATAAGGGAATCCATTTTCCTATATGTGTGCCAACATGGATTTGGTAAAAGAGACTATTCTCAGTTTTTATTTTTATTTTGACCAATATGTTTTCTTAAAATTCACTTTATTGAAGTATAGTTGATTTACAATGTTGTGTTAGTTTCTGGTGTACAGCAAACTTATTCAGCTATACATATATATATAATAGTTTGCATCTGTTAATCCCAAACTCCCAGTCCATCCCTCTCCCACCCCTCCTCTCCCTTGGCAACCACAAGTCTGGTCTCTATGTCAGTGAGTCTGTTTCTGTTTCGTAGATAAGTTCACTCGGGTCATGTTTTAGATTCCACATATAGGTGATGTCATATGGTATTTGTATTTTAACCAATTTGTAAGTGAAAAATGGAATATCATACTTTTAATTATCACTGAGATTGAACTTTAAAAATATATGTATTGTCCATTTGCAATTCCTCTGTTGGCAATTGCTGTTTCAGGAAGTTTTTTTTTTTTTTTCTTTTATAGTGTTTATGTTGCTTTAAAAAGAAAACTGCAGTGTTAACCCTGATTAACAGTTCATAAATGGGAGAAAAATCAGTAAAATGAACCAAGAGTTAACTATAAATCTAGGTATTTGTTTTTTCCCTGTAAATTTCAAACCTCAGTTTTGACTGAATTCCTTAGTTTTTTATAAGAACAGCTGCAGTAAGAGAATATGTCTAACTTAAGGGTATTTTCTTCATTTTGGCTTCAGGCAGAAGGAATTGGTATGTCTTAGCTTTAGCGAAATATTAGACACTGACATTTCTGTTTCATAGAAGACAATCACTGCTTGTTGGAGGGAGAAAAGGAGAGGATAAATATTTTACAAGAAACATTAAATGACAATCAATCTTTCCTCTCTCTGGCTGCCCACCCTCTTCCCCAGAAACAACCACCCAGCAAACCCGGATGTGTATCTTGAATGTTTCAGCTTGTTATAGTAAATATTCTTGGTTGTAACACATCCACTGTCACCTCTTGTTTACATACTTTGGCCTTTTTAAGAGTCCCCATCTTTAAATGTCATTAAATTCTGAAAGCTTCAATTTTTCTCAGAAGGAGCCATAAATCATTGGAGAAAAGTAGCACATTGAAATGTAGTTCTGCTTTTGATATCTTCCAGATCTCTTTCTTTTCTTTGTCTATTAATTTTATCCTTCTGTCACCTTTCAAATAATTAATGAATTGATTGCCTTTCGGACATAGACACTGTGTATTCTTTAGGCTTGAAATAGTGAAATGAAACCCTACAAGCTCATTCTAGAGGAAACAGTCATACAAGCATATAATTTCAATGCTGTGTGTTTAACTGTAGACTTCAACAAGGGTAGAAAGTGTGAAATGAGGGAAGGAGAGGGAGGGTAACATAAGTTCACTAAATGTCTTCTAACTGCCAAGCACTGAGAGAGGTCCATTTACTTAAATAAGGGACATGATTGACTGAATGATCTGTGAGGAACACTGTTTATACTTAGTTTCCTCAGAGTTTACCATGGATCTGACACATAGTAGACATTAAATAAATTTGGGAAATAAGGGACATTTAAACTGGTCTTAAAGGTTATGTGGAATAAGTGAGCAAGCATTTAAAAAATTTAATATAGTATATACATTTTCATAAATATTATGAATATCAGTTATTTCTCTCTCTAATAAATATGAATTATAAAAAATTGATTTTAAATCATTGCCTAAGAATTAAAGCTGACATTTTATTGACCTGTTAATAACATGACCTTATTGCTGATTGAGAATATTAGTTAAAACTAGTAAAATATTATGCAATGTATATTAACTACAAAAATGTACTTACTGTAAATATAATTGGCATCCAGTTTCAGGAGGGCTTATCATTTGAATGGGGAGGGCTTGCCTTTATAAAAATGACAAATTTTATCTCAAATGATAATCAATAAAATGACATTATATTTTTGTAGAATCTCAGTGAAGCTGCATAATAATCAATTATACTTTCTCTAATGAGCTGTTGGTTAGATGAGGGAGGATACTATCTCAAACTCTTTATGGTTCAATTCCAAGAAAGTGATTAAAACAAAGGTATAATTATATATAAAATCTACATATATAGGGATTATGTATATTCTATAATACATATATTAAGAATATATATTAGCTGTATATATGGAATATATATGTGGAAAATATACATATGGAGTATGTATATATGTTAAATGTATATGTGAACATATTTATGTTAAATGCATGTATATATACGCACATAATTTACAATTCTATCTACCCTAGAACCCCAAGTTACAAAGTTACAAATGGATACTATTCTATTCTCCACGTAGTATTGATTTGAAATTTGAGTCTCACTGATTTTTCTTACTAACATGGGATTGTTAACTGAAAAAACTCAGTTTAAAAACCTGGCCTTGAACCCCAGGGAAATAGCTCCTCATTCAGTCCTCCCCTTCCACGTCACATTTTTATGCTTTGAATATTTGTAATGCTAATAAATTCTTTTTTAAAATTACTTCTATGTTACATTTTTGCTTAATATGATAATGGGAAAAGTGGAAAGAGGATAAAGAACTACTTCTAGATTTGAAATGCAAACAAGATAATTCATTGTAAATACCAACAAACTCACCAATAAGGGAAATTTTTAAAGAAATAAGGAGAAAGAGAGAGAAACAAAGAAAGAACCATCCCTAATTGTGTCTCTATTAATTAACACTTATATGGCTATCGTTACAGAATTGTATGTCACCTAAATGTCAGTTGCCTGGGGGTTCCCAAATCCTCTGGCCTTTATTCTTCTTTTATTATGTAAGTGAAATTTAGCTAAGTTTCCATCCCAATTATTACAGAAAAGTCAGCAACTCCCCCACACTATCTGTAAGAATACTTGGGATCTACATTTCTCCCAGTCACCTCTTGGCCTGATTTCACATTTCCCCTGAATTCTCAGTCTTCTGGCATCTTTGTACATTCCGGGTTAGGCATCTTTTTTTTTTTTTTTGGTTTTTCAAATCAATCATGATCACAGAACTCTTGAATTTAGCACAATTTTTTAAAAACAATTTCGGTTGTACAGTATAGAAAACAGTAACAAATTGATCCTTAGAATATTATTAACAGTCTCATAGTTATTCCCACTCTTGTAACTTCTCACAGGCTGTCATTTGTCATCAGACATCGATATCCTCATCTCCTCACTGTTTGTGATCTTGCTGAGATTCATGATCCCCACTCTTGGAGAATTGAAACTTTCCTCACTATTTTCCTTCTTCTTCTTTGTTTCTCCACATTTTATTATGTATGAAATTTAGTTCTTTATTTTTTCTGTTGCAGAAAGCTCTGACTATCCAAAAAACAACCTGTAATGCTATTTTTCTGAGTAGTTATCTGCGCTGGAGAAAAATTACGTGTCTCTCTCCGAAGGCACATTATATGTTTTCTTTCCTCCTGCATATGAAATTGCAAGATATATTTTCCTTCTCCACTCTCTATAAGAAAAAATAATAAAGTCCTCTATAGTCTTCTTTTTAATTTATTTTAGTTCCTTTTCAGGAAATAGATACTTAGAAAATGCCACTGGCATTTAAGAAGGATTTAAAGATAATAAATTGACAATTTAACATTATCATAAGTGATGCTGAAGGAAATAAAAGTGAATTGTGATTAGTTAACCAGGTATGGAGCTAAAGAATGAAAAATGAGAAATGTAGAAGATAGTTTTTTAAGTGGCAGGATTTGGTGGTGAATTTTTTATGTGAACTAGATTATGTTATTCAGGAATGCTTGCTTTTGTTATCCTGAATTTCATATGAGAAAATCAGTAGTATCCAGAGCTAAAGTAACTTTTAAACTCTTGGATGGGCAGGGAATTTGCTAATTTTTCTTAAAAGCTTGACTGAAAAATTAGTAGTTCTGAAGAATATGCTGCTAATTCATTCTTCTAAAAGCTTCTCTTATAGTTTTGAAATTCTGTTGTCAAAAACCAGCTCCTGTGGAAAGCAAGGAGAACCACTGAAACGGGAAAAATAGAGGCCATTAAGTTGGAGCTTGTTGTAACAATGAAGTCAGCCACCATCACCTGTGTTTGGCAGAGACTCAAAGGCAGATGGGAGTGGGAAAGCTCAGAGTAACAAAAAACCTGGGAAGGTGTTCGTTTTTCTCTGATTGGAGGTTGTTGACATCGGAAGCTGGAGGTGGGCTGTCTAGAATGTGGGACATCTTTTGTGATTGGTTGGAGAGAATATCTGACCCTTTCTGGTTAGTCCTGAGTTTGAAGTGGGGCCAAAAATCAGGGAAATCTGGCAGTCATTGACCCAAGTCCTGCCCTTTCCTAGCTGCTTGCTGAAGAGGTTGTGGGTTGGAGTTCTTTTGTCACATATGGTCTGTCACTCCCCAGACATTACTAACCAGAACCTGCTAATAAGACAAGGCTGAGTTTATTGCTTGTCTAGGTCACGGAGAATGCTACCTCACAAAGCTTTGACAGTGCTTTGGCATGGGGGAGTTAAAGGCAGAATCTGTTGAGAATTTTGTTAAAAAATACACCAAAGTGTGGTTTTGGTTCTCAATGTGCAGGATGAGTGTGGGAATAGATAACCCTTGTTCTCTCTTTTCAATTGGACCATCTTCTCTTTGCCTCCCTTAGATGCCATTGTCCTGTGTTGAAGGTTGCATAATAGATGAAATAGTTATGTTAATTTCATGTCCTGTTTACACAAAGCAGTTTTCTTCAGAATTGTACCCTACATTCCACTGTAGAGTGGTTTTCTCTGCAAATGCTGTCTGTTCCACCCAGAGGTCTCCCGTATGGGTCTAAGAATCCTTGTGTCATTTAGCGCTTGATCTTGTTTGGTCCTGCTGATGATAGAAGGGAGACCTTCTCTGAACAAAATCAGTTAATGAAGTTTGTGTGTCTGAAACATGGTAACATAAACTATACTTTCTTCTGCTGGTACCAGGAGGCTCAGAGCTGATTGGGAGAAGCTACTGAGGTGGGGAAGCAGTGTTAGCTCTTGGTGAGTAGTTGCAATGTAGGTATTGTCCTCAGGAGGGGGAAGTGTGTGACTCCAGAATGTCTATGAAGTAGATTTTTTTGTGCAGTTGTGTTTTCATGACAAGCATGCCCCCCCTTTTCTTCTTTTTTTTTCTTACTGTATGTGTCTTTCAAGTAACTTGAAGGTATATTATTCTCAAAACAATAATGTAGCATCTACTACTGGCTGAATGGAGGTTTCCTACAGAGGTACTAATTATTCAAGGCATGGAAATTTTCCTAATACTAAACTCAGATCAGAGAGTTCAAAGCCAAAAGATTCCCAATCAACCAGAGTATTATCTTAGTGAACAATGTTTTTAATCCCACACATATGTCCCAGGATACATTTTTCCTGGGGCTGCTACATTCATTTTATCCTGTTCACTGTATTCATCTTCCCCTTCCCTTGAAAAGGCCCCAGGCTCCTTATGTTAATTATTCCATCCAGTTTCCAGAGCTCTGCATGCAAAAATGTGGCACACTGAGTCAAGAAAATGTCCTGTTTTACCCTTTCCTTAAGGAAGGAGACATTCAGCTCTTGCATTTATTTGACCGAGAGGTTTACCACTTAAAAAAAATGTAGGAAAAATTAAATCTGCTCCAAGCTTACTTGGTTCTTCATAAATCTGAAGTAATTTGTAGTTTCTCTTGCTTAAAAAAATCAATCAGAGGAGGATAATGAGGGTCTGGGAGGGACACCCACACAGTACTGCATAACTAAACGGATACGTAATGTTGATCAGCTGTTTGTTATTCTTTAATCTGTTGCTGGAAGAGACTTAGAAATGTCGGCATTGTTGCTTTTATGGAGTAGATATACATGTATTTAGAGGGCTAAATAGGCAACAGTTCAATTGGTCATGGAAGAAATTGGATGACTGTGGATTGATGTGTTGTAAGATTAGAATTAACAGAGTACAGGTATTTCTTACTTTGTGTGGGAGTGTGAGACCATATAAATGACTGCAAGCTGAAACTATGCAAAGTAATTTTGATAATCCATACGGGAAGTTATGCCTGCTCTGTGACCTTTCCATTTTTGTCAGCACATCAAAAGCTCTCTTACTTGAAAGTGTAAATAAAAAATTGTAAAACTAATATTTATTTAGTATACTGTAATTTAAATTTTGTGTTAGTTATAGTAAAAATTATAGCATTAAAATTAGAAACAATGAGAATTAAAATGTTTTATTTCTTTTAAATAACTTATTAATTATAGTTTGAATAGTACTTATCTGCATCTTCTCTTCATATAGCTTATGATACTGAGTGAACGTCTTTCCTTTGCCCTGGCAAATTGTCATATTCCTTTCTAAGAGTAGATCAGCATCCAATATTTTATCCATTGCACTTGCCATACCATAAAATATATCTGAAAATTTCTTTAATGAAAGCTGGAGTATCCTGTAAGGAGCCTGAACTATCTTGTGTTACTGAACCAAACCTGGGTCCCCTGGCCCACACAAAGTAAAGCTAATCTATTGATACTAGGTTGTGGTGAAGGAAAGTGCAGTGTTTACCGTAGGTGCCAAAGAAGGAATGTGGGCAGCTGATGCTCAAAAACCGCAAACTCCCAGGCGGGTTTCAGGGAAGCATTTTTAAAGGCAAATTGAGAGAGGGGAATTGCAGGGTATGTGATCAGCTGGTGAGCAATTCTCTGCTTGGTTAATGGTGAAGTAACAGGGTGGTATCACAGGGGTTAACATTATCTATCTTCAGGTCCAGTAGGCTTGGGGCCATGTGCTCATGGTCATCACATAGTTAACTTTTTCTATTTGGTGGGGGTTTTAGCATCTGTAAAACAATTCAGGAAGTGTGCTTTAGATACTGTTATCTAGATTCTTCAAGGAAGGACTAAAGATTCTGTGACAGTCATATGGCTGATTTAAAGTTTAAATTGTTATTAGTTCTCCTGGCCCAACTGCAATTTTTGTCACTACATGTTGACATCCTTTCTATCATTAATTTTTGAACCAGGCTTTTGTGACTCAGGGGAGGTCTGGGAGACTCCAGCTGGAGGCAGGCAGAGGACATGATGGGTGGAGGGGACAGTCTGTCCTAGGAAGGCCCTAGAGGGTCCTGCTTGGTTACATAAGGTCAGTGGAAAGCCATTTAAGAGTTATATGTAGCAGAGAAATGAGGTAGGCAGCTTCACATTGTTATAAAGATATCTGTGCAGAATTTTAGAAAATGAAATGATGTTGGGGAGTAGGTTTAGAGGGGGTTTGGATATGAATCAAATGATGGAGATAGGAGAGAAGGAAGAAGAATTAATTAATGCAACACGTAAGGCTTAAACAGGGGAGTATGTGGATATGCTGTGCATTGAGGCAGGAAACTCAGCAGGTTTGTATAGCAAAATGATTATAGGGTCTGGAGGGCCCCCAGGGAATTAATATGCATGAACTGAGTTTTACATGAATGGAGTGGTTTTGGGAATTCCGGAAGTAGAATATTTTTTGTCCAGATTCTCCTGGGGAGTGTCAGGGATGATGGAGAGCCATGGTATCAGTTTCTTGACTCCACTCTAGTGACCAGTTCGGAGGCCTAGGAAAAAAAAGGAGGGCTGTAAATAAAGGTAAAATGTGTTTTTGCATGAGGAACTGGATAACACAAGTATCAATGCTTCAGTACACAGGTGGCAATGTGTGGCCAGAGTTTGGGTTAGCAGCATTCTCACCATCCCTGTACAAAATAAAATCTGGCTCTGGCACAATGAGAAGTAAAGTTTGGCTGCTTAAGGGTGAACAGCTTTTGGAAAACAAGGGACAGCACCAGAGGGAAGAGACACTGTTCTATAAAGAGCACTGGTGGGAGACACACTGCTGAAGGGAGTCCTCCAAATTCCTTTGAGGCAATGAGCACTCACAAGGATGCTGGGGCAGAGTAATGGGAAATGACTGGTCAGGAATTTATATTGGACACCTGAGGCACTCCCAGAAATAATTTGGGAGACTTTGAGATGGAGCATCTTAAGTCCTACAGCTATGTAGGTGGGAGTCTATAACCGGAGAAATTGAATATTACTACTAATATCATTTCATTTTTACCAATATTCTGTTGAAGTTAGAGAACATTCAGGGTACATTTTCACTTATAATAATAAATTAAATTATTCTCTATATGTGCCTGTCTCTTCCACTAAACTGAAATCTGACTGATGGTCAATAGAGTGACATATTGGTGTTTCTGTCTTTGTAATAACACAGCACCTGGAACATATTAAGAACATAATGAATAAATGTTAGCTCAGTGAATGTATAAATGAATGAATTATAGAAATGGTATGTAGTTATTCAAATTACCTTATTTAAGTTGGGTAAAATGTGTTGTCTATTATTTACTATGTTTAAAAATAGACTGAGATAAAATTTAGTAATGAAGAGCCGCATTATAAACAGTACAGAAACCACTTTTAGATAACATTTAATAGCTTTGCAAGTGTGTTTTAATGAACTTTAAGGTATAGCTTCACCTATAATTGCTAAAAACTCTGTTGTTGTAGGTTGAAGATCACACATGCTTATCAAAGGTCCTATTGACTTATACTTGTTCTGTTTATTGATTACTTAATTAGTTTTCCAAGATAGCTAATCAGGGCAAGATGTAGGTATTTAGGAGTCTTTCATTAAACCATGCTAAGAAATTTAAAACAGAAATGTGTGACCTGAAACTAAAGCTTAGTAATTGCAAAACTCCTGAGAACCACGGGTATAATGTAACACTCAATCATAAGTAAAATAGTTACATATTTCTATTTTCTTCTTCAGAATAATATTTTCTTTTTGGTCCACTGGATGAAAAAAGATATCACATATACACTTCTGTGGTTATATGGATATTACAATTTCCATCTGAATCAAAGGTTAGCAGAAGTAAATGCACATTTATATGGCCTATATATGAAACACATTTCTGTTATGACACTCTCTTTTTATTAGAAATATATGATAAAATATAAAATTCATCATATCTTTTTCATGTTTTAAAGTTGTATTTTTAAATCTGTATCAATTTTGTATTTCTGGTCACCTGTTAACTAATATAGTGTGATATTAGTGAAATCTTTTACCTAGCAATTCTTTAACTTCAGTTACTTCTTTTGAAAATGAGCTCTCTTTTTCTAATCAGTTCAAAGCCACTAGCACTTTAAAATAATTCTTCAATGTTCTATGTGAAATGAATTCCTACAAATATTTACACTATCTTTTAAAAAGGAGTGACTTCTGATTTTCTACTTTTCTCACAATCACACAAGTTTTTAAAGAAAAGTTACAGGATTATTTTGCTTCTTCAACATAACTGTACATTTTGTTAGATGTTTTGGTGCCTTATTTTTCATAATATTAAAGTTTATCACAATGAATCAGAATAGATGGGATCGTGCAACAGTGAAAGCAGAATGTTAATGGTGTGTGATTAGCTTGAGGTCTGAACTATGTACCTTGAGATAAGAACACTGATTCTAGAGAATTCTAGATGCTGACTTGACTTGTGGTAAACTCATTAAACAGTTTCTGTTCTTGAAATTTTTGTGTACTAGTGATGAAGGCTTTTATTGTCGAGTTACATTTTTTTAATTAAAACTATTTTTCATATGACTTTTGGGGAACAAATGATACAGAGCTGATTTGTGAAAAGTGCTTGAACCTAACAGAGTGAGAAATTGAGGTGATAAAACTAGAAGATATCTTTAGTTTTTCTGTTTTAAGCTTAAAACCTAAGACATATATGAACTATTGAGTAAAAAAACCCCACTCATTTATTCATTCTTTCATCCAAGCATATAACTAACATTTATTAAGCATATAATATTTGCTCATATGAAAACTGAATCAAGAGAGTTTTTTGTTTCAGGGTAAATTGTTTTCATTTAAAAATTCTTCATATGGAGTAATAAAAGACTTGGGTATAACTCTAGCTGTCACTGATCCTTTCTTTAATAATGCATCTAGTCATTCAGCTGATGTTTATTCAGCAACATATGCTCATTCACATAAAATAAAAAACAATATGTTCAGGAAGTGGGGGAGATTAAAAGCACATAGTTATTTAGAAAATATGAATAAGCTTTAATTTAGTGGAATATATATGGGGCAATTAGAAAAAAATCTGTATAGTTTTAATTGTGTGAAATGTGAGGAAAGGGAACAGAAATTGCATGACAAAGAAGTAAATGAAAAGAATGTACATGTTTTTCAACTTCCTTGAATTGTATTTGTTTATTTTCTGTTATTTATAGATAATTTAGGAGTATAAATTGAATTCATAATGTGTCATTTGTCATATTAGTTTATTAAAAAGCTTATATTCCACCTTCTAGTCCTATTCTTACTCTTCCTCCATTTATGGTAAGGAAACCACACTGGTTGGTAATTGAGTGTAATAGGGATCATTCATCTCAGGAGGTGACATAGCCTCCATTACTGAATAGTTCAACACCAGTAGGAAGATTTGGATTGGAAAACTGAAGGTAAAGTAGAATATTAATGTGAAATGAAGGAAGGCATTCTACAATCTGTAGGGGAAGAAAATAAGAGAAGAACATGTAGCTCCAGTGTCTTAAGGCAAAGAGATTTTCGGAAACTAGTAACCTTTATCAATGGCAAAAATTATTCCAACAGCATTCAAAATAAAACTTAGATGTCTATGACTATGCCCAAGTAAGATTTCTTAAGCAAATATTTTGGCTGTGATGAGTTTTTAGGACATTTTATAAATGATAAATAAAAAGAAAAATATTGTTTCCAAAGCTAGACTTTGGGTGGGTCTGCGAGGTAAGTTGATGCTGGAATCCTGTCTACCAGGTTAAGTGTTTTCAGACTATCATCTAAAAAGCTTTGGTCAAGCTTCAGTGTTGCAGTGGGTTCAGTGGTGCTCCTCCTTGATCTCTCATCAGGGCCAATACACCTATCCTCAGTTGCCTCAAGTACCAGTGGTACCTCTCTTCAGCTTTAGGAAACTGCCTGGGCCAGGGTTAAACCTCCTCTCAGGGGACATCCCAAGGCCACTGACCAGGAGGTGCAGGGCTGGACCCCCTTCCCTCAGTTCAGCTGAAGGAACTACCACAACTTGAAAGTGAAGAGCATTGGAAGTGGACAGATGATTTGAGGATTAACGGTCTTGGACCAAGATGAAGAACAAAGCCTTCCCGTAACTCTAGGAGACTTGTTCTACAAAAGCAGAATTCTTATCCTCATGGAAGTAAGTTGAATTACCAGAGCTCTGTATTCTGGTACTTCAGATCAGGATCAAGAAAACTGGGGAGAGACACCAGAAGTTACCCTGAGGGAACTTTTCCCAGTCTTAGCATGTACATCATAGAGCATGGAAAGAGTTAGACAATTTGAAAGCCTTCGAGGTCCTTCTATCTTGAGTGGATGGGGGAAGAGTGACAAGTTCTGTTACAGTATCTATGTGAGTATAGCCAACTTACCTAACTCCTGAAGCAGCCACCAGTGCTCCTGAGGCCACCAGTGAATGGGGGACTCATGTTGGCACCTGCCATGATGATTTGCATTCATTACAGAGGGAGGAACAGTAACCTTTCTGTTAATTAGGAAGAACATAGAAACCGCTTTTCTGGAATTTCTCTGTGCATATGTATGCAGAGTAGACTTGCCTTTCTTCTTTCCCTTTAGATTCAGCCGATTATGTGTATACTTCACCCTGGCCTATAATGTGATAAATCAGTCTCTAAATCCACCTGGACAGGTGTCTTTGCCTTAAAACCTAGGAAAATACAAACAATGGGTCTTTGATCAGAAAAGTAAAAAGAAAGTAGAAAGTATATCATCTTTCCTTCTAAATTCCAGTTTATATGTTTTCACAGACAAATTTTTAAAAATGCATAGCCATATATATTTTTTAAGTAAATTTTTTCATTGTTTAAAGTAACACTAATTAAAAATGACATTCAGAACAAACATTTCCTCTTTCTCCTTCTGAAAATTACTCAAGGCCAGAAGGAGAATAGAAAACAAACTTCTAATTATATTTGTGGAGACAGTAAATTAGAAGGGCTACCAAACCCATGGAGAGAGAGAAGAGAATAAAGAAGAAAGGGGAGTGGAGACGCCCACAATGCACATCTCAGAAAGCTAGTCAAGTTCACTTTTCAAAGGTGCAGGGAACATTCTGAGACACAAGACCAGATTCTCTATTTGAAATAGTTAGAATGGGGTGCATTGGCTTGAGTCAGGAACTTCCCAGAATATAGTTGGTTTCCCACAAACAGAGGGTGGTGATAAATGAAGAATATTCACCTAAGCTGTACTTTTAGGAAGACATCTGTCTCCATAGCAGCGTAAATAAGGAAGTCCTTGACTTGTGAAAAGAAATATTAGTTGAATATTTCCACTAGCTGTTAATAAATAAAGGCTTATTGAACCTCAACCCAAAACTCTATTTAAGAAAAAGAAAATCCCACTCATCTTAAGAAATAGCTATAATCCCTCCTAAACACAAATCATATGTAAATAGATCATCAAGGAAAAATTCAGAGACTTAAAGGATGAGTAATCAAAAAGGAACCAACAAAATGTCTGTACAAAGATTCTGCAAAAAAAAAAAAAAGGAAAAAGGAAATGAAAATAAAAGGCAGAAAACAAAAAATACTTACAAAAAATATGTGGTCACATAGCAGAGAAAAATTTTAACCATCTTGCCCCAAATTAAAAAATCTTATGCATCTATGACCAAGTACCAAACATAGAGAAATAAGAGCTCATGGAATACATGGAAAGACAGGAAACTTATTATTATGTGTTAAGTCTTTGAAAAATCTAAAATAGTCTTCCCTCCGTCACAGGTTTTATCATGCCTTTGATTTGGTGCATCCTGGCGCTTTCAAGGTCTCTTTCTAAAGTGGTCAACAGAAGGTTTCAGACAATGGTCAAATGGTCCTTAAATGGTTTGTTAACTGCAGGTGTCCAATCATGCCACCTAGAATGAGGAAGAAAGCAGTGTGCTTTTCAGATAGTTTGTACATGCCAGTGAAGTTGTAACAACTCCTACCCAAAAGCAACTGTAAGAGGCTGAAGAGTGTATTACTTCATGGATTTTAATAATCCATCTCAATTTCAGAGATGTTAAAATGTGAAAAAATGTGCATATTAAAATTGATGGAATATATTAAACTGAACTGTCAGAAACAAGACAAATATTTGTGGTATAAATAAATAAATACGGGTTAAGTATAACTATTAAAGCAAAAATAATGTTATATTTGATCACGAATCAAAGCTCAATTTTGTCCTTTAAACAACAGATACTTCTATAATAAGGTGATTCTTAATGATTGATAATATAAGCATGATAATAAAAACATGGGCAATGATTAAAAAATGCCAATAAACAGCTATCAAAGACTGTGACTGTTAATTTGCCGAATGGTGAATTAAGGTCAACTGCTAATTTATACACAATTATAATGTTAAAGTATACATAATACAATGAAAGTATAGCAATTACAATTATTTTGTATACAAACAATATAGCTTAAACCTCTAAAAGCAATCCAGAAAAGCAAAAACATCCAGAAAAACAAAAACATCCAGAAAAGCAAAAACCATATGAGATAGAATTAAATAGAACAGAGTCACATTATCAGCAAACATTAATTTACCTGTCTCAGTCAGTGATAAATTAAACAAAAATAAGGGAGATTTAAATAATATAATTAGATACATTAAATTAATCTTTCTACACTACTATAACCTAAAAAGATCAAATATACATTCATAGCATCAGTGGAAAATTAATAGGAATTGATAACATCTTAGATTGTAAAGACAGTTTCAATCAATTAGTCAAAGTAGAAGTAGTACAGAAAGCATTCTGTAATAAAACACATCCCATACAGAGTGAAGTAAGTCAGAAAGAGAAAAACAAATGTCATATATTAATGCATATATGTGGAATCTGAAAAAAATGGTATAGACAATCTTATTTACAAAGGAGAAATAGAGACACAGACATAGAGAACAAACGTATGGATACCAAGGGGGAGGGGGTATGGGATGAATTGGGAGATTGGGATTGACGTATATACACTATTGACACTATGTATAAAATAGATAACTAATGAGAAACTACTGTATAGCACAGGGAAACTCTACTCAGTGCCCTATGGTGACCTAAATGGGAAGGAAATCCAAAAAAGAGGGGACATATGTATACGTATAGCTGATTCACTTTGCTGTACAGTAGAAACTAACAAAACATTGTAAAGCAACTATACTCCAATAAAAATTTAAAAAAAAGAAAACAAGAAATTAATAACAACATTAAAAAGTTAAAGAGTCTGACCACTGTGGTATTAAAAATAAGAAAAAATAGTTGATAAAAACCTTCTATTTGAAAAAGTAATCCTAAAATAAAACCTTGTACAAATTCTAGAAAATTTATAAAATAGAAATGGTTAATATCTAAGTAGTTGGAATGGAGGCAGGAAGCTCAGAGATATATTCACACACCTAAACATTTATATTAGGAAAAAAATAAATTAAATATCTTAAGCATCTAAGTTATGAAAACAGTGGACTTAAGAAAAGTAGGAAACATTAATAGAGGTAAAATGGGAAAATAATGGATTGAAAAAACAAAAAGAACAATAAAACTTCTTAAAAAGAGAAATCTCAGAGCTACTTTTTGAAAGAGAAAAAATTGGCTAACCTAATTAAGTAAAATGGAAGAATGCACTATGACCAAAAATAAATAAATAACAAGAGGCAAATAATCTTACACAAAGATGAAAATATTAATACATACAAATATTATTACATAGTATATATATTTATTTATTTAAATATGTATACAATAATGTTTTCCAGATATACAGTCATTATCTTTGCAAATAATGATCAGTTAACTGAAAAATACATCAAAAAAATAAACAGAAAAGCTATTATAAACAATAGAAGAATTTAGCAAGGAAAATAAATCACTTTTTTCTATTCACAAACAACATAGTTTAAACATAGAATGATTTTTTTCAAACTCCTTTTTACTCTACTAGCAAAGCAAAAATACTACAAATAACCTTGTAGAAATGTGCAAGACTTATATGAAGACTATTCTATGTGCTTGGAAGATTGACTCTACAAAAGAGGACTGATTATCTAAAAATTTCTGAAATTCCCCAAATCCCAGTAAAATACCATGGGGATTTTGTTTTAGTAACTGATGGCATTATATCTAAGTAATAAAACCAGAATAAATAGTTAAAAGAAAAATATTAGAAAGTGAAGAGTAATGATACGAAACTAGCCTTACTAAACACTGAGATTTATTATAAAGCTGCGATCATTTGACAGATGTGATTCTGTATATAAACTTAGAAAGACTGCTAGAACAATAAAGCAGAAACAAAATAAAAACAGAAATAGAAAACATACATACAGGAATTTAATGTAAAATAAAAGTGACATTCAAATTGGGTGGATTATACAATAAATGATGTTGGACAATCTTGTATCTACCTCGAAAAAAGTAAATTTGGGACCATGTGTACTACCTTAAACCCACAACATTCCAAATTGAGCACAAAATACAGGTATAATTAAAAGAAAAAAAAACTGGAAAATATTGGAAGAAAAATAATTACAAATACATATACATGTGTATATAACATATGTGTGTATACATACATGTGTACAAAACTTTTGTAAATATGATACAAAACTCAAACCCAATTAAAAAATAATACGTAAGCACTTTAAACAAATTTTGCCGGTGCATTACCATAAGCAATATACAATGACAAAAGTGACAGACTGTGATATATATTTTCCAAGATACATATAAAGAGCTAATATTAGTTCGTAAGAAAAAGTTGAAAAATTCAATAGAAAAATAAGCTAAAGATATGAGCTAACAGTTCACAAAAATAAATAGCTCTTAAACATATTGAATTCCTTCAAAATCACTCTCTGGTGTGTGGCTTTAGAGAGGCAGTTGCTCTCATGCATAGCTGGAAAGCAAATTGGCAGTTGCTATTGAAATTACCATGCATATCTAAGAATTTCCCTGTAGGTACATTCCCATGTGTATAAGAGGATATAGACTAAAATTTATTCACTTAATGTTATTAATGATAACAAAACACTGGAAACAAAATTAATGTCCTTCAGATAAATTACATTTTATCCACACAATCCATCTAAGAATTTTTCTATACCTATATTTCCATATGTATAAGAAAATGGTGATTAAGTGATTTATAGTCTACACTACAGAATAATAGCCACCTTTAAAAAGTATTGAGGAAGCCTTTATGAACTGATGTGTGAGCATCTCCCAGTCATATTAAATGATATGCCAACAGTGTGCTTACTAATTTTATATCATCTTTATAAAGCTATTTGAATAAAAGAGAGGCAAAGAATATTTATACGCATTTGTTGGATATGCAAAAATATATACCTAAATTCATATAGAAGACACTGATACAATTTGCAACTTGTGGGAGGAGGACTTGCAGGTCTGAGGGAGAATTGCACGTTAGGAGACTTTCAATGACTGCCTTTTTTGCACTTCCTGAATTTTGAACCATATAATTTTGCCTCACCTTAGGCAAAATAATGAAGATTATTAATTTCAGAGGAATCTACACATTGATCAAAGTTGGTTGAATTAGCTGCACAATTTCTTGTTAATCTATGCCTAGTTAAATAGACTTTGCATACAATGAGGATTCTTGTAGGCTTTTTATGGAATATAACCTGAGTCTAAGATAGTCACTACCTGCATAGTTTATAACAAATTCTGAATATTTAATCTGAATGAGAAATTTCCAAATTCTGCTATTCAACTGCCTGGCCAACTTTTTTAATTTTCTGAATCAGGTACACAAGGATTAAAATTGTATATAATATTTCCTTGAATTTTTAAACTTAATGAAAATTATAGGTTGCTTTGATAATAGTTCATTAAAAATTGGAGTAAGATTTAGCTTTTAGCGTAACTGATCATGTTTAGTAAAATTACTTGACTAGAAAGCAAAGAATCTAATACTTTGTAAAAATTATTATTTTCAATTTAGGGAATTGCACGTGCATATGATTACTGATGTATGTAAAATCTGTGTCTTCCACTTGGCTAACTTTTAAGACCCAGATAATCAGACATTTAGAAAGTTCTTTAAATTCATGTTTCTATCACAATTTTATCAAAGTCAATCTTTACTTTGATTTCCTAGGAATTACTAGAACTTCTCTTGTTAATCAATTTACTCTTCAGCATCTCTGTCCTAAGTCTGTCTAAATGCCTGGTTTGCAATTTACAGAAATTCTGGCTAAGAAAGGTATGGAAAATTACTGGTGGAGTTCCATTCTATGACCATATTTCAGGTACTCTAAATCATTCATTATTCTTTTCTCATAAAGTAATTGTGTAATATCATGCTCAAAATTGAGAAAGATGAGAAAGATAAATTAACTTCCATAAGTTTTTTCAAGTTATTATTAATACTTGTGTTAACATGTTTTATTAGTTGATATAGAAAATTAGGTAGAAAATTAGGAAAGGTGGATTTTATCCATTACATGCGCATTTTGGTAAGTATGGTTTGAGTAAAAGCTAAATCTTAAGTTATTTACTATTTTGTCTAATATCCTTTCTTCCATTTGCTTAAACATTGTTAAATTTAATTGTAGTTGTTTCCCTGGTGGATCTCTTTATTTTTTTATTTCAGCATAAAATATGTTACATTGTTCAAATGTTTATTCTCATTCTGTACCCATAAATTCAATGATTTAAACTCAGCATCTCTCAAGAATTTGAAATTTAAGAGACTACCCTTCTTTACATTTGGAATCTTTATCAGTCTCTATTCTGACCACATTAAAAATAAGCCCATTAGTTGTTTGCAGATTTTCTGATGATGCCCATTCTAACAGGTGTGAGGTGATATCTCATTGTAGTTTTGATTTGCATTTCTCTAATAATTAGTGATGTTGAGCAGCTTTTCATGTGCTTCTTGGCCATCTGTATGTCTTCTTTGGAGAAATGTCTATTTAGGTCTTCTGCCCATTTTTGGATTGGGTTGTTTGTTTTTTTAATACTGAGCTGCATGAGCTGTTTATATATTTTGGAGATTAATCCTTTGTCTGTTGATTCATTTGCAAATATTTTCTCCCATTCTGAGGGTTGTCTTTTCATCTTGTTTATGGTTTCCTTTGCTGTGCAAAAGCTTTGAAGTTTCATTAGGTCCCATTTGTTTATTGTTGTTTTTATTTCCATTACTCTAGGGGGTGGATCAAAATGATCTTGTTGTGATTTATGTCAAAGAGTGTTCTTCCTATGTTTTCCTCTAAGAGTTTTACAGTGTCCGGTCTTACATTTAGGTCTCGAACCCATTTTGAGGTTATTTTTGTATATGGTGTTAGACAGTGTTCTAATTTCATTCTTTTACATGTAGCTGTCCAGTTTTCCCAGCATCACTTATTGAAGAGGCAGTCTTTTCTCCATTGTATATCCTTGCCTCCTTTGTCATAGATTAGTTGACCATAGGTGCATGGGTTTATCTCTGGGCTTTCTATCTTATTCCTTTGATCTATGTTTCTGTTTTTGTGCCAGTATTATATTGTCATGATTACTGTAGCTTTATAGTATAGTCTAAAGTCAGGGAGTCTGATTCCTCCAGCTCCGTTTTTTTCCCTCAAGACTGCTTTGGCTATTCGGAGTCTTTTGTGTCTTCATACAAATTTTAAGATTTTTTGTTCTAGTTACGTTAAAAAATGCCATTGGTAATTTGATAGGGATTGCATTGAATCTGTAGATTGCTTTGAGTAGTAGAGTCATTTTCACAATATTGATTCTTCCAATCCAAGAACATGGTATATCTCTCCATCTGTTGGTAAGATCTTTAATTTCTTTCATCAGTATCTTATAGTTTTCTGCATACAGGTCTTTTGTCTCCCTAGGTAGGTTTATTCCTAGGTATTTTATTCGTTTTGTTGCAATGGTAAATGGGAGTGTTTCCTTAATTCTCTTTCAGATTTTTCATTATTAGTATATAGGAATGCAAGAGATTTCTGTGCATTAATTCTGTATCCTGCAACTTTACCAAATTCATTGATTAGCTCTAGTAGTTTTCTGGTGGTATCTTGAGGATTCTCTATGTATAGCATCATATCATCTGCAAACAGTGACAGTTTTACTTCTTCTTTTCCCATTTGTATTCTTTTTATTTCTTTTTCTTCTCTGATCGCTGTGGCTAGGACTTCCAAAACTATGTTGAATAATAATGGCGAGAGTGGACATCCTTGTCTTCTTCCTGATCTTAGAGGAAATGCTTTCAGTTTTTCACCATTGAGAATGATGTTTGCTGTGGGTTTGTCATATATGGGAATGTAACTTGATACAGCCACTATGGAGAACAGTACGGAGGTCCCTTAAAAAACTAAAAATAGAATTACCATATAACCCAGCAACCCCACTACTGGACATATACCCAGAGAAAACCATAATTCAAAAAGACACATGCACCTCAATGTTCATTGCAGCACTATTTACAATAGCTAGGTCATGGAAGCAACCTACATGCCCATTGACAGATGAATGGATAAAGAAGACGTGGTACATATATACAGTGGAATATTACTCAGCCATGAAAAGGAATGAAACTGGGTCATTTGTTGAGACATGGATGGATCTAGAGACTGTCATTCAGAGTGAAGTAAGTCAGAAAGAGAAAAACAAATATTGTATATTAACTCATATGTGTGGAACCTAGAAAAATGGTACAGATGAACCAGTTTGCAGGGCAGAAGTTGAGACACAGATGTAGAGAACACACGTATGGACACCAAGGGGGGAAAGTGGCCGGGAGTGGTGGTGGTGGTGTGATTATTTGGGTGATTGGGATTGACATGTATACACTGATGTGTATAAAATTGCTGACTAATAAGAACCTGCTGTATAAAAAAAATAAATAAAATAAAATTCAAAAATTAAATAAAAATGTGACACAGACACTAAGTAAGCAAATGCTGTTGGAAAAATGGTGCCAATAGACTAGCTCTTTGCAGGGTTGCCACAAACCTTCAATTTGTAAAAAAAATACAGTATCTGTGAAGTGCAATAAAGTGATACAATTAAAAAAAAAAAAAAACCCCAGATAGGGGGTTCTGTATTTCAGCAGAGGAAATAACATACTAAACCCTTTTTGAAATACAACATAATTTGAAATTACTAGAGAGCTTCATTTTGTGTGTGTGTGTGTGTGTGTGTTTGTGTGTGTGTGTGTGTGTGTGAGATCATTTGCTGAGCACGATTTTAGTTATGAATCTGATTAATTTTGAATAGCAGATGTTAATTAAAATTTAATAACACTTCATTTAACTAGGTTACTTATTCTCAAAAGCACTCCACAACTCGATTTTACGATTCATAGAAGCAAAAATACCCACTTCTTATGCAATATAATGATTCCAAGTTAAATGGAATATAATGAGAAGAGCAGGGATGAAGTACATGTAAATCAGTATCAAATATTATTTTGTGATACTTTAGCTACATGTAATCCTTGGCTCCTAAATTAACTCACCTTTCATAACGTAAGATATAGTTATGAGATTGAAAACACTGTGTTTGATGCTTGGGGCAAAGCGAAGATGAATAAAACAGCCTCTGACCTCAAGGATATTAAATCTAGTAGAGGATTAAACAAAAGGAATTTTATGATTGCACATTAGAATTTCTGAAGTAGATGCTTAGAGGCTCTGTAATTCAGCAGCTGAGCACGGGTTTTTAGCGTCTTGCTGCCGTGTTATTCTGAGCTTGTAGTCTCTTTCCTCATCATGTCAAGATGGCTGCACTGATTCTGGGTTATGTGGCAAGGTCAAGTGGGAGAGGGGAGGAGGAAATAGATGTGTTTCTTTAGCAATGAGAAAGTACGTTCAGAAACTCTCAAGCAGATTTCCCATCACATCACATTGGACAGAAATGTGCCACACCCTGTTTCTAAACAAATAACCACCAAAGGGAATGGGTTTGCCCTGACTGGCTTGCTGAAGCACACGGCCTTGTAAAGAGGGGTTTCAACTGAACACAGTCAGGCCTCTGGTAGCAAGGAGGAAAGGGAAAAGGGATAGACTTTATTTAGGTAACTGTTAATACCCTCTGTATTATTAAACTTTTTTGAGGAGAGAAGTGTCATGATCAAAGCTGTGCTTTTTATCTTGGCAAGTGAAATGTAATTTGGCACAGTTTTAAAAGCACATCCTAGGTTTCATGGAAACTGGCTATTTTATGCTTCTCTTTTTCTTCTTTCCTTCCTTCTCTTTCTTTCTTCCTCTTCTTTATTATTTTAATTAATTATTTCACTTACTAAATATTTATATCTATCACCCTTACTTTTTTCCTGTTAAATATAATTTCCTTTCACCTTCACCTTAGTCTTACAATTATTTCTTTTATAGACAACTAAAATATCCATAAAACCTATCTTAATCCATTGTTGACCCCCTACAATTAGATTGGCTACATCATTTGTGAGGCCTAGTGCAAAATGAAGATGCAAGGCTTTTTTTTCAAAATTTATTAAAACTTTAATATGGCAACAGCAGAGCATTAAACTAAGGACGTAACCCTGTGGCATCTGCACAGGCTACATTCCTGTGAACCTGGGCCCTGATTAACAGTTTGTCCTCCATCCTATCCCCAAAGAGATCTTTTCTATTGTTCTTAGGATGAGGACCTACATCCTTAATATGAGCTAAATGTTACCATCCTAATTCTCCATCTGCGTCTACAACACACTAGTCCCTGCTCTTAACTCTGGTCTCCAGCCATAGTAGTTTTCTTTCACTCCCCCTCTTATACCAAGCCACTGGACACTTGCATATGTTATATCTTCTGCCTGCCCCTCCTGTCCTGTTTATCTTTCAAATCATATCATTCATCACATCCTCTTAAAACATCCACTGACTTTGTAATTGTGGCAAACTTTTATCATGTGGTGCTGCTTTTTTGTAACAATTGTAACATTTATAGATGTTACATTTATAAATGTTACATTTATAAATAAATGTATTCTTGTTTTGCATACTTTTTTTTTTAACTGTTTCCTGGCCATTTGGTCAGGAAGATCAAATGTCTTTACCTGTTGTTTAAAATCTTACTGCCTAGCACAGTGTCAGGCATACAGAAAGAAGTGTCTCAATAAATACTCAGCAATTCAATGGCAGAATGGGGGTGATGAGGATAGAGTGGAGAATAGGACAGATATAGTTTCTGTTACAATAATGGTTATAATCTAGACAAACTGGGAGTGAGATTCTATGAAGCTAATGCATTCGTTCCATTATCTGTAAAATTTTTAAATATTTAAAATATTAAATATTTAAAAATAATATTAAATATTTATATTTTAATATTTTAAATTAAATCAATGAAAAATGATTTATATTTTTCCTCCTTATATAATTCTTACAGGTTTTATTTGTGCAGAATATAGGTTGGTTTTGATATGGGTAAGACTGGTTTGCTTAGGAATGACCATTAAGTGAATTGAAGTGCTTAACACACTCTTTGCATTGATTCTCAACCAAGAGCATTTTCTTAAGTGAATCTGAGATATATACATGCTTCCCTATGTGGCTGAATTTCAGCCAATTATACAATTGCATCAGGAGCTGGAACACAGTGTTCAAGTGGACATCTTGAAGAAGGTTTGTCTCCCTTCTACTGTACATTCATAGAATCAATAGATTTGTTCTACTTACATTTAAAATAGAGAAATTGTTGTATTTATGCATGATGCTAAGACTGTTTTAAGTCAGCTGGAAATAATTTCTCAATATTTCTTCACAGTACTCTGTCTTCATGGTGAATATAGATGGTAAAGTTTTTCTAGGAAAGGTTTGACCTCTGCAAGGGGTCAGATTTTGCCCTTGGTCTGAAGGTAGTTTTAATACTCGTAATAGAAAGAACTGCATTTATGTTGTGAATAGCTGACCAAATGCATAACTTTCTCTCCTTCTGAGGAGCGGGACCAAAATTCCTTCTCATTGTCTGTGATAGCAAGACAGAGGGAGGGTTTCCTTAAGTTCTTCTAAGGGTTACTGCAGATACCAAATGACATGGTCAGAGTGCTTTGCTGGTCATCTTTTTAACTTCCTATTCCTTTAATCACAGCTAGGAGACAGGTCTCTTAGGAAGTTTCGATATTTTCCAAAGGTAAGTAAAGCTTTTATTACTAACAGTTTCTGAGTCATTTGTTTATAGAAAAAACTTAGGAAACATGAAGCTATATTTGAGGTGAAGAAACACATTTTTTTCATCCTTTCATCACTTAAATATATTAGAATGTGTTCCTGTTAAACTTCCAAAGGAAATGTATCTTTTGAATGGTGTTAGTCATAAAAGAATTGTTTTTCAAAAGGTACACATTCTCTAAGGAATTTTGTGAAAGTGGAATACAAACATGTAACCAGTTTTATTCTGTTTCTTGTTCTCCAAATTATTTTAAAATGTATATGTAAGATTCCTGCAGTATACATAAAATACACGAATGGTGTCAGTTGTACATAAATACTTAAGTAAAATGTTTTCATTTAAAAATGTAAGCTGGGGGCTTCCTTGGTGGCACAGTGATTGAGAGTCCGCCTGTCGATGCAGGGAACACGGGTTCGTGCCCCCATCCAGGAGGATCCCATATGCCGCAGAGCGGCTAGGCCCGTGAGCCATGTCCGCTGAGCCTGCGCTGAGCCTGCGCTCCGCAACGGGAGAGGCCACAACAGTGAGAGGCCCGCGTACCGAAAAAAAAAAAAAAAAAAAGTAAGCTGGGTAAACACTTTCTCCATATTCAAATTCCAACATTTATAGTTGAAATTCTGAATTTCTGTAGTAGAATTGGTTTTATAGGAAAGAAAACACATCTGTCAAAGTCAGAATAATGATATAAGATTGAGATTCACTATATTTGCTTAGGTTTTTCATGAAGGGCATTAATACCAACTAATAATGTGTGTTATCTAATCTAGAGTGATATGAACTATAGGTAGGTACATGGTGGGCATTCTAAGCTTGAAATTTTCCTTATCTATTCAGGTTGCCAATCCCCTTTCCACTCCTCTCTCTCTCTCTCTCTCTCTCTCTCTCTCTGTATGTGTACCATATATACCTACACATGAATATATATGTATGGCCATATATGGCCATACAGCCTATATGTATATGTATATATATATATATATGTGTGTGTATATATGTATATATACACACATACACACAGGCAAAACAAACAAACAAACCTGTGTCCCACTCCCAGTTTATTTCACTGTAATAAAGTTGCATTCCACACGTAATTACAGTTGACCCTTGAACAATGCGGGACTTAGGGGCATCAACATTGCCTCCTGCAGTAGAAAATCCTCCTATAATTTTACAGTCATCCCTCTGAATTGGTTGGATTCAACCAACTGTGGATTGTGTTGTACTGTAATACATATTTATTGAAAACAATTCAGGTATAAGTGGACCCATGCAGTTCAAACAGTTGTTGTTCAAGGGTCAACTTTATATACGTATATGTCCTGTGTGTTGGCTGCATAACACAATTAAATACAAATACAAAACATACAGAACTTAATTTATATTTGCAGTTGGCTTTAAAGTTAAAATGAAATGGAGTCATTTATTCATTCATTCAGCAAATGGTTACTTAATACCTGCTATGTACGGGAACACAATAACCTTATTCCTATGTGTAGGTATAAAGACTTCTTTTCTCCCAGTGCCTTTCTGTGTACTCCATTTTTGTTTGTTTGTTTGTTTGTTTGACTCAAATGAACTAGAGTAGAAAATTAAAATATGATTTTTGATTCTTCATGGTTCCAGCTAAGATTGTTAGGAAGTTTTTATCTCTTTCAGCAATGCCTCTGTTTATTGCCTAACTTTTGAATTTCTAGGAGTAATAGAATTCCATGCCTTGGAATTTTCCATGAAAGTAATTCTTACTTAGACTTGATGACCTATCATGGCACCATTCTTCAACTTGTTTTCATCTTTTGAGATGTCTCAAAATATCTAAATTTCCTAATGAAAAGTCATTGGTTAAGGAAGACTATCATTTGTATGGTGGTAAAAAGCTTTTTCTTGGTCTAATACTAGAAAGAAGAGGGAAAGAAAGTCGATTGTCGGGAAAATAAAGAGGAAAGGAAGAGATTTAAAAGCAGGACTTGTGATTTTAACTTCAACATGTAATGATCTTGGAAGTCATCAGTCATGTCCTTACAACAAGAAAAAGTTGAACAAACTGAAGGTCAATGGCTTTTCTTGGAAGCATCAGATAAATGAGGTCTTGTGGCAAACTGCCATGCTGAAATTTGGAGAGAGGCTAATGCAGAGGCACATCCAAGATCTGTTTACCTGGAGCAGAAGCCCTGGAGTAGTACACTGGTTAAGGAATCTTTAAATTACAATTTTCATGAATGGCTAGAGGCTGTGGACTAGTGTGATTGTGAAAAATTCCGAGTAGTACAGTCTTAGGGAATACACCCATACTTTCATGGGTTTTACCTCCTGAGGAACTAAGATCCTCTCTTGGTTCTGGAAAAGAGAAAAGAAGAGTAATCATTGTGAAATATGTTCAGGGTATTCTCCATCACAAAGACCTGCTCTTCAGGGAAAAAGATCTTAAGGGGGTAGAGGGGATTTCTGCCACTACAGTACCTCTTGTCTTCCTTTGTCACCTGGCGGCTGCGGGGGGAGCGAAGAAACCCTTATTTGTGTAGGTCAGAACCTTGGAACATGGGGCCACTAAAAGACCAAGACTTAGTCATAAGATTACGGAACTCTCCCTCTTCTCTGTATGCTACCATCATGCTAACAGGGCTCCAGTATAGGTATAGGGAGATTATAGCTGAAAGGGTTTCAAGATACAGACTTAGATCTAAAGGGATGGAGAAAAATATATCATGCTCAAAAGAAAGCTGACATGCCTATTTTAATTTCAGAGAAAGCAGATATCAGAACAAGGAAGATCATCAGGGGAAAAGAGAGTACAAAGAATTTCAGTAGCTTGTCAGTGACAGTCAAGATTCAAAACCAGAGACTCTACCTTAACCAAGACATGATTTTGTTTATTCTATTAATATGGGGTTAAGGCTACCTTTTATGAAGCTGAGCTGGATACCTCAAATCTAGAATGGCTTCATTCATCAGTGACCATGTGTGCGGTGACCAGCTCCTGTTTTTCCCATGTCCTTTCCCTAATCAGTCTCCAGTCTCTCTGACACCAGCCAACCCTCTTGGATCACAGACCTTCCTCCCCCTCTGCTGTAAACCTTGTTTTCCTCTGCAGATCAATTTAGAATGCAGGGATGCTTTCATCAAGTACCCCGCATCCATCACTTCATATGATTTAAATTAGTGAAAAGGCTATTATTATAATAAAGTTAGTGACATTGCAAGTAGAATTTGAGAGTATCAACTATTTTTGGGTTTTGGGACCAGGATTGGGGTAGAAGCTAAATAGAGGAGATGCTTAGAATAAGGAACCTGTCACTTTGTCCTTCTAAATTGTGATATAATATTTCTCCAAGCAAAGATGGACTGCAGTACTTCGCATGATTCTTAAGGGCAAGGACCATAACTTACTCATCTCTGTTTCCTCCAACTTGGGATTCGTAAATAGAAGTTGTTTTAATAAATGTTAGATGAGTTACAATCCCTCATAATCATTTAAAATAGTAAAACATGCCTCAAGTTTTAGGAAAAGCTCATAAACATATGATAAATATATTGCATACAAAATTAAATCTATTTTATACAAAGGTATGCAGTGTGGCATTCATATAACACATAAATAATATAACTCGATTGTATCATAAATTTTGCCCAAATCGAACAAGCTAGCTATAAAAAGCATTTTCATTTTCTTGTTCTTTTAAATTTAAAATCATTTGATAGAAGGTTTTAGATGACCTAGGTTTCTGAAAAAGGCTGTCCTTGGAACTTTGAATAATGCTTTCCTTTTATCTCCATATATGTCTCTTAACAAACAAAAAGTTATCCCAATTCCTGGCCTAGGGCTGAGCTCTTTAAAAAGGAAGTCTCTTTTCCTTTTTGCAATTCAATGCACAATGTTCAATTGGTAGACCAGTACAATAGTAGGTAAAGGCACTTGAAATGCAGTTCTAAATTAAATATCTTCAAATAAACAGAATGAGGAAAATCATGGACTGCCTACATGACCACACATTGTAAATTCCAGGGATTTACCATGAAAGGAAATTTCTCTTGTATTCTGATTTCCATCATTCATCACCAAACAAGAGTGTTGTCTGTTAAAATTTTAAACATGCCATCTTACAACAGATGAAAGTGCTACAGCATGACTCAGTGCAGCAATTATTCTGGTAATCACAGGGTTGGAATACTAGAATGTGTTAAAAGAGATTGGAATGTCACTACAGCAGTTATGTAATCATCTTTTTAAATATTTTGTGAGTCTCTTGTGTTATATAGTTGAATCATGTAATATAGTTAATAGCATATTTAAAACCATAGAACTGTGCTCCAGTGAATTTTGTGTGTGTGTTTGTGATAGTGTGTGGGTTGTGAGTGATGATACTCTATCTACTAAACATGTATTTTGATGAATTAAAGGGTCTCTATTTCACTAATTGGTTTAAGATTAGTATATTGGTGATTTGCACTATTCAACTAAGTCTACTGGTTATTTGACTATTGAATATCTTGGTTCTTTTACTGTTGAATCAATCAAGTTTTTAATTGATACATGGCTAATTTTCCTCTTTCCTTCCCTTCCTCCCTTTGTTCCCCCCTTCCTCCCTCCCTTCTGCCTTCCTTCCTTCCTATGACTGTGGGTAACGTTATTCATAGTTTGTACTTCAAACAAGATGAACTTTTACTGGTAGTATAGTCCAGAGCCATTTACTAGTGACCTTTCTTAACCATTGTGTGACTCAGTTTCCTCATTTAAAGTTAGCCTCATCAAGTTCTTTTGAAGAGTGCCTGAAACATATTAAAATTCTCAATATATTAAGAACTCATTCAGTGGAATTTCATTGCAAGGATTGTATTCCTTTTGGAATTTTTCAAGTCCCTGTTTATGTTTCTTCAGTATTACGTTTTTCAGTTAACACTTTACTTAAAATTAAGTTTTGGTGACTGGTGTGATGCTCTTGTTTTTACACTATTTAGTATTACTATTATAGAACTATTCATGCTTCTCTGCAGCCTGCTTTCTTCCTACTTCACAAATGCATGAATGTCAATTTCCGAACAATTTCTCACTTGGGGAAACTAGTTGTAGCCCTCTACCTCCTACCTGGGATTCTGAAGGTGTTAAATTCATAATTCTGTCACTGACGTGTGCCTCCCACATAACCCATAACACCATGCTTTCGTTAGGAAATGGTCCTAAATATATCATACAGGCTCTTTCTGCTCTTTACCTCCTGCACTGTTACTTCCTCTGGTACTCGTAATTCTAGGAAGCCTGGATCAAACTGTATACATGGTTTATCCATGCCCAGACTTCCAATAACATTTCCCATTGTAGCGTAGGATGGTTGTGCTGGTGGGAAAGGAGTGTGATTTCCCTTTATATTTATATATTATATTATATAATATATAAGACACCCACATTTCTGTGGAATGTTCAGTGGAGGTCACCAAGTCCACTTTTATAGATTCACTGTTATGGGGACAGAGCACCTCACCACTCACTCTCGAATACTACCTTCATTATTTCATTATCATCAAACTACATATATTTTTAATGACCAAGTGATTCTCTTACATTACATTCTTGATGTCCTAGTCAATTTCATTCATGGAATTTTAGAGTTCCCCTTTCCTGGATAAATTCCTGGTCTCTGACAGCCTCTGCCATTACTACAAAATCACTCTTCATAACTGATGAAATATATTAAACTCATAGTTCCCTGATTGCCTCAGCTTTTCTGGCATTTGGCATGCCTTCATTTCAGCCACCAGTGGTAAAGCCAAGGCTTGAAAAGTGTCATCATTCAGAAGTACTTCACCTTCAAGTTGAAAACTAACAAACTCTGAACTGACAATTGACAAATCTGAACCTGAATTTAACCCTCTTGTATATTCTTCTTCATGTGTCTCTTGGGAAAAAATCCAAAGAATAAAAACATTTGTGTCTCATTTGTTTATTTAAGAATAATAAGTAGTTAACACAATACAAACTACTAGGTTAATTTCATATTAACAATTTAATATACATATATGATTACTTACATTATAGTGCCATATATGATTGTATAAATTACAGCACCTGGATTTCAAGGAAAACTCTGTTTATGACTCTAATCCTTAATATGTTGTTTAAGATACTCTCATGGTCCATTTTAAACTGTATCAGATTCTAACCTTTCTGATTACTTCTCTGCTAATGGCCACTTACTGTCCTAATTGGACTGTTCATTCCTTTTCTAGGAGATAAAATTAGAGTGTTTTCTCTTTGCATTTAGCTAATTGCTTAACTTTTCCCAATTGAAATAATTGCTACAACAGGTAGACAGTTGAAAATTTTAATTATTTAGTTTATGCCTTAAACATTAAGCTACTTTTATTTTAAAATACAGTTATAATAACAAGGAGTATTTTAAAAAATTATATACCCACCTAATAAATAAATATTTTCATATTCTGTAGCAATACATTTTAAGATCAGAATACTAACATTAAGTATATTAATTATAATTATATTGTTTTTAGTATAATTAATGTGACAATGTAATCATGTATGACAGACACTGCAATGAGAGTAATTTAAAAACATAATTTCTTTCTCACATAAAAATCTATGTTGGGGGGCTTCCCTGGTGGCGCAGTGGTTGAGAGTCCGCCTGCCGATGCAGGGGACGACACGGGTTCGTGCCCTGATCCGGAAAGATCCCACATGCCACGGAGCTGCAGGGCCCGTGAGCCATGGCCGCTGAGCCCGTGCGTCCGGAGCCTGTGCTCCGCAACGGGAGAGGCCACAACAGTGAGAGGCCCGCGTACAGCAAAAAAAAAAAAAAAAAAAA
>NW_020838012.1:5206963-5346268 GCF_003676395.1 Aethalodelphis obliquidens | reverse complement strand
CCGAAAAAAAAAAAAAAAAAAAGAATCTATGTCCTCTCCCTTTAAGGGCATGGCCCAGAATTTGCATACATTACTTCTATGCTGATCCCATTGATCCCATTGGACAGAACTTTTTTTGCCAGGGAGGCTTTAAATATACTCATTTTCAAATATCATATGATATCACTTATATGGGAAATCAAAAAAAAAAAAAAAAACAATGATACAAAGGAACTTATTTACGAAACAGAAACAGACTCAGAGGACAAATTTATGGTTCCGGGAGGGAAGGGTGGGAGAGAGGGATAGGTTGGGAGTTTGGATTGAATGTACACACTGCTATATTTAAAGTAAAATGCCTTTCCATGAAAAAAAAAAGTCATTTTTTTTAAGCAGCCATGAGTTTGGCTTAAAATACCAACTCTACTACTACTAAGGATGTTAATGGCTATTGGGAGGCAACTCGCAGTCTCTACCTCCTATATTAATGACTTCTCCGGTCTTATTTCAGAGACAACATTTTTTGAGCTCTCACCATAAGCCAGATCCAGTTGATTTAAAATGAATGGAATATAATCTTTACCCTGGAGATTATAAATTAGTCCTTGTGATAAGCAGGGGTGGAGGATAGGAGTATGATGCAATGTATTTTCCAGGGGAAGAATAGGCTAAGACATTCTAGGTAGTGAAATGTATCAGAACATGTCACTTCAAAATATGCCACTTTGGTATATTGATTATTTTGAGCTGATGACACTTGAAAAACAGCAAATGCAGATAGAGGCTTTCTCTGAACTCTGCTTATCTGCCTAAAGACTTATCCTTCAAAAGAAACTCAGCTGTCAACAGTCTGGTCCCGTCCCTGGGATTTTCATCAACCAATATTGACTTTTATCACAGGAGAGGAGACTGGAAGTCCACACCCCACCCAGACACACTGTAACAAGCAATGATACCTCCCATCTATTATTCTAAGGGCTCATTCATTTTTCCTAAAAATCAATTGACTTCTAAGAGGCCTGCATCCCCACTCCCCCTGTTAAGATGGTATTTAATCCTGAATTCTAAGCCACTTCAGGGAAACTCATTTTTTCCTGAGTACCCACCATGCATACATGAGGTATACATACTAATAAACTTCTGTTTGTTTTTCCTCTGTTAATGTCTTTTATTACAGGAGTCTGAGCCAAGAACTCAGAAGTACAGAGGAAATTTACTTTTCTTCCTGCACAGTAGTGAGATAGGCTATGAAAACAAGCTGTGTCATGAAATGGCACAATGTAGAGAACAGGAATAAGTTCAATATGGCAGTATGTAGAGAGTTTGTAGAGGGAAAGTAGTAGGAGATGAGCCCATGGAGGTATCTTGTGATGTGATGTGAAGGGCTCTGCGTGTTTGAATTTTACCATGTAGACCAAGGATCCACAAACTAGGGCCCATGGGCCAAATCCAGTTTGCCAGTTTTTGTAAATAAAGTTTTATTGGAATACAGTCACACCCACTTGTTTACCTCAAGTATCTATGGCTGCTTTGCTGCTACAATAGGAGAGTTGAATAGTTGTGACAGATGCAGTAAGGCCCACACAGCCTAAAATATTTCCATCTGTCCCTTCACAGAAAAAGACTGTCAACCTTCCAGATGTAGACAAGGATTGCTCTTTGGAAGGAGCACAGGCTCCAGACGCGCAGGCTCAGCGGCCATGGCTCACGGGACCAGCCGCTTCGCGGCATGTGGGATCTTCCCGGACCGGGGCACGAACCTGTGTCCCCTGCCTCGGCAGGTGGACTCTCAATCACTGCGCCACCAGGGAAGCCCCTCTTTGTAAGCTTTAAAGCAGTAGAAATCTCTAAACCTAGAAATCTGTCAGTTTTCCGAGTGACTTCTTCAAAACCAAGTTACCCCAAGTTTTCTTAAACTCGAAACTTTTAAAGAGCTCTTCATGAAGTTGTCGTATGGTATTAATGCACAATGATCATCATTCATTAAGTCTACATTAATCTGATAGACATTATACTTCAAATAATTCCTGCTTACTGCATTATCTTTGTCCTTTGTGAGCTTAAATTTCACCTGTCAACAGCAATCGCTTTGGAGTGTGATATTTGTATATACACACAAAATAGTCTTGCCTTGGCAAATGTGTACTTGAAAGGTAATGCCTTAAGCCACGAACTTTTGCACTTTTCTTCACTTCATATATTACCATATTTTTATAAGGTTTTAAGGTTTAGTGTTTCCCTGTGTAATTTTTTCTGTTCTATTGTTATTAATAAAAGTATGTCTTTTACTAATGCAATATAAATCACTGTGACTTGTTATTAAATAAGCAGATTCTGTTAGAACTCCTTTATTCCTCATAATTTAATTTACCATCAATTTCTTGCATTTTAAATGACAACTGTGCTATCGAGCTACCTTTTGTTTTGCATAGTGAGGATGTAGAGCAATCTGATGCCTTTAGATGCAGCCATGAGTCTTTGTTTTTTCAGAGAGTCTCTGCCTTACTGGAAAACAGATAAATCCCTTCAAGACATTTTAAAAGCACTATGTCATAGTTAAAACATGAAAAACAAACTGGTAAATCAGAAAAAACTGTATTATCATGAATATGTAAAGAACTTAAAAATCATAAATAGAGACTTCCGTGATGGCACAGTGGTTAAGAATCTGCCTGTCAATGCAGGGGACACGGGTTCGATCCCTGGTCTGGGAAGATCCCACGTGCTGCAGAACAATTAAGCTCATATCTCAACAGAAATTAGAAAAATGTGGATATTAAGTTCACAATGTCAATAGAAATGGCTAATAAATATGTGAAGAGATGCATAACCTCAGTGAAATAAAAGAAATGCCAATTAAAAACATAAATAAATACTAATATTTCTACTTATCTGATTATAAAGGTGAATAAAAAGTATTAGCTCCAGTAGCTTGGGTCCATAAAAATATAAACACTCTAATCTTCTGTTGACAAGAGTATGGTTTTCAGTCTTTCTGGAAGACAGTTTGTCTATATATACTACATTTTAAGTGTTATGCTATTTACAGCATCATTCTGATAATTTTATAGGAATTTATGCTAAGGAAATAGTAGAACAAGGGCATAAAGATGCATTCATAAGACGGCTCATGTGATAGCATTGTTGGTCCTGAGAACTATTGATAGAAATAACAAAGTCATTATCCACTGCGAGCTGGCGGAATACCATATGGTGCATTCATCAGATGGCTGTCATTCAGCTACTATGTTGTAAGTGATGAGTAAAAATAATAGTTTCTTTCTTTTCCAAATACTCTTCCCTTTCCCTCCTTCACAGCATGCCTGTATTTGCCTCTAAGTATCTGGGTTTCACCTCTCTTTGAAGGCTCATCCTCCCTAAACTAGCAGTAAAATTTTGGATTTCACAAAGTTCTACCTAAGACTCATTTCCTTTCTCATACTGTCTCCCTCAGTCATATTTTTTCAAAGTGTCGTTGGTGAACAAGTCATGAGTCATGAAATCAATACAGTGGGTATTATTGGTTACGGTTGGGTAATAACCAACATTTTAAACACTTATTGCAAGGAAAATAGCATGTGCAAAGGTACAGACATGGTGGTATGTTTGAGGAATTTCAAGAATTTCTATAAAACTAAACCATTATGTTCATTTGGATAAGATTTAAAAGTTGAGCCTGGTGAGAAAGGCCATGGAGGGTGTTGTATGCTAAGCAAAATGGACAGTATTTCATCTTGAAAATGATAAAGAGACACTGATATTTTAAGCTGGATTTTATTGAGGAATTTAATATACTTTCTCTATAAACAGGCAGAATAGTGAATATTTATTCGATTTACTGAAAATGTACATTGTATCATCTTAATGCTTAGGATGTTATCCCCGCTCATCAGAACATCTCTGTAGAGACTGAGCTTGTATCGGTAATATTTTAAGAACTATTCAAGCAGCTAGTCACCATAATATTCATCATTGTAATTTCACGGTTGTTTCATTTATAAAAACTGTCTGTGATCTTTACTATTAAAGCAGTATCCCAGAGCATATGTGTCTGAATCACAGAAAGAAGACTGTTCATCTTATCCTATACAGTTACAGTATGTGTAACTCTGGAGCCACAGCATCAAATTCTTATAATCATCCTCATATCATTTGGATGTAGTAAAACGCAAATTTACCTTTTAAAAGAGCTGCTATTTTGGATAGGTTATAGACCCTGTGAACTTGGACTCCACAGGTTTCTTCAAGCCATCCTCAGAAATCCCCAGGAAGTTCGTTCTTTTTTTTTTATTATTAATTAATTAATTAATTTAATTTTTTTGGCTGTGTTGGGTCTTTGTTGCTGCGTAGGGGCTTTCTCTAGTTGCGGCAAGAGGGGGATACTCTTCATTGTGGTGAATGGGCTTCTCATTGCGGTGGCTTCTCTTGTTGTGGAGCATGGACTCTAAGCACGTGGGCTTCAGTAGTTGTGGCAGGGGGGCTCAGTAGTTGTGGTACACAGTCTTAGTTGCTCCACGACATGTAGGAATCTTCCCGGACCAGGGATCGAACCTGTATCCCCTGTATTGGCGGGTGGATTCTTAAGCACTGTGCCACCAGGGAAATCCTGAAAGCTCGTTCTTCATTATGCATCCTGAAGTCAGTAACTATGCTCATAGTCAGAGTCTATGAGAAAGGCTTTCTGAATAAGAAAAACTTACCTGGAAAGCCTATGCAAATTAATTTTTTCCCAAAATGTTTGTCACTGAAGTAAATTTAGCTATTACTAAGTTATGCAGAGATAAAGTCAAGCAGGGACTTCCCTGGTGGTGCAGTGGATAAGAATCCGCCTGCCAGTGAAGGGAACACAGGTTCGAGCCCTGGTCCAGGAAGATCCCACATGCTGCGGAGCAACTAAGCCCGGTGTGCCACAGCTACTGAGCCTGTGCTCTAGAGTCCGCGAGACACAGCTACTGAAGCCTGCGTGCCTAGAGCCCGTGCTCCGCAACAAGAGAAGCCACGCAGTGAGAAGCATGCACACCACAACGAAGAGTAACCCCTTCTCGCTGCAACTAGAGAAAACCCGCGCACAGCAAAGAAGACCCAATGAAGCCAAAAATAAATTAATTAATTAATTAAAAAAAGAAAATCAGTTTATCATTGTCTTATTTTCTCATATCAATGACAATGTTCAAATAATATTACACATGCCTTGACTTGTTAAGCATAATATTCTGTAATCAAACACATAGTTTCCATCTTTTCAGAATGATTCAGTCACAATTATAGTCTTTTTAAAATATTTATTTATTTGTATATTTATTTGGTTGTGTCAGGTCTTAGTTGCAGCAGGTGGGCTCCTTAGTTGTGGCTCTCCAGCTCCTTAATTGTGGCTCACTGGCTGTTTAGTTGCAGCTCGCTGGCTCCTTGATTGTGCCATGTGAACTCTTAGTTGCGGCATGCACATGGGATCTAGTTCTTGGACCAGGGATCGAACCCTGGCCCCCTGCATTGGGAGCGTGGAGTCTTAACTAGTGCACCACCAGAGAAGTCCCTACAATTATAGTCTTGCAAATCTTAACGTTTCCTTAAATTTGTACAATACATTATAGTAAACAGCTATAGGCTATATTATTTGAATCATGTGAAATTATGTTTGCGTTATGAAGTTCTTAAAATAATCAACGCTATTTAACTGTACATTTAATAACTCCTCCTCCAACATTTGGGAGTTCTTGAATCTACTTTTTACAGGCTTTCTTACTTCCATGTCTTACTGGATTGTAACTTTCTCTTGGTTCCATAGGCAATGTGGCTTTCTCAAATAATATCTTTCCTTATAAGGAAAAGACAATGACTTTTGTGTGTAAAACAGAAGGGCATTTTGTTAAAATGTCAGTTTAAAGTGTCATCTCACTTATTTATTGATTGATTTTTTTGAGCCTTATGGGTCTAGTTACCTATCACATACTTTTCTTTTAGTACTTTCAGGGTCAGATTCTCAAGAAAATACAGAAGGCACCTGGGAAGTGGAAGGGTCCACAGCTTGAGGAAGGGAAATTAAAGCATTACACAAGGTTTGATCCAGTGCCCATTATTTGTTGATAGTCTGATTCAAAGGAAAAAACAGAAGGCAAAGGGAAAGGAGAAGTCACTCAGGAGCATGAGAAATGCAAATAAAAGGATTATACAAGATTTGATCCCATTAAAAAAAAATCAAAGAAACAAAAAACAAGTAACCAAATGATCAATGAAGGAACAGGTTAATAAAGAGCCATCTTAACTATTCACATTTCATGAAGAACCTTGATAATAATATTCAGGTTTTTAAGGATTTTCCCCTTTTGAATGTCTCTGAGTTTATTACTTTAAACTCCAACCTATTATTGCTGGCTGCTAGTGTCTGTCTTCCTAGTGACTCTCAGAACCTGAGAAGGACTCTAATGGAAGTATGCTGTATAATGGCAGCAAAGATGCATCCCCAGAGGCCATTCTTTGGATTCAGAGAAGAGTCAGAGGGGAGGAGGGGTGACCTGGAAACTAATCTAAGATCCAGATGTGAACCCAGACAGTTAAATCTTATTGAAGGTCCCTGGGTGCTTTCCCTAAAAATATATCAGTGGTCCTTTTATTTCATACCACTTACGCATAAGAGCAGACTGTACTCTACTACCTTCCTGAACTAAGGAACAAAATTTCCAGAAAGGGAGAGGAAGACAGAAATACTCTTAAATATTTTACAGAAGAGTAATATAGCTTCTTTGGACTCCATTTACCTATGGTTAATTATGTTTTTTTTTTTTAATTTTTGATTTCTTTCCCCTACCAGGAGAATGATCTGAAGGCTAACTCTAAATTAACACCTTTAAAAAAATTGTGGTAAGAACACTTAATATGAGATCTATCCTTTCAACAGAGTTTAAGTGAACAATACATTATTGTTGACTATAGGTATAATGTTTTACAGCACATCTCTGAGCTTATTTACCTTACCTTACTGAAACTTTATGCCCAGCAGTTAATAACTCCCCATTTTCCCTTCCCTTTGAATTTACACTTTTAAATAACCAATTCATGGCCTCACCTTTGTATGTTAACATTGGACACCTAAATGCAATGTTTTAGTTCTTTGATCAGTCTTTCATGAATATCAGTGAGATGACATATAAAAGTGCCCAGTAAAGAGCCAGAGGTGTCCTTTAATGTTAGCAATCTTCTTATATAAATGAAATAACCTGTGTGAGGCACAATAGAAACTATTAACATGAATTGAAAGCAGAGTCTATCCTTAGAAAGTTCTCAGTCTAATAGGGAAAATCATACTTACATCTTAATAGTAGCTAAAATAGAAAAATGTTAAGAACCATTAGAAGAACCATGAAGTCTTCTAACTTTTGACTTTGAGATGACCACTCATTGTCTACCCCCATTTCCCTAATAGTAATACATGGACATTTACCTTATCTTCCTTATCTGGCTGAGTCAGCAATGATCTCCTCCTTAATAAGGTGGATTGGTCTAGAAAGCTTGCAGACTCCTTCATTTTCAGAAAAAAGTTCTGCCATGTTCCAGTTTGGGTCAGATGAGATTGGCTTTCTAGAATTGAGTCAAATGGCTTATGTGGGAATTGGAGCTGTGATAGCTATCTTTGGAAAAGTCAGTGGTTGCATACTTTCTAATGCAGAAAATCCCTTAGAGTATTCACCTCAGCAGTAAATATTTTTTTTTTTTTTTTAGAATTTGACCAGAGAGGCTAGCTCTAAGGAGACCATGTTTTATACTTTTTTAAAAAATAGATTTTAGCACATTTAGCTCACCATAGTCAATATTTAAAGTCATTTACATATTTGATCATCAAAAACAATATTGGCAGGTAGAAAGTTGAATTCTTTGGCTTTATTTTTGTCTACTTCAACAGAGCTACTAATGAGCTCCCTGGTATTCATACAGGGGAAACCTTATTTCCTGATTGCATTTAGTTCCTGTCAAGCTGAATGTGCTTTCATTTTGACACCTACATTCTGCTTTTTAAATTCCATACTATTTGCATGGAAATTTGGGTGTATATGGGCAATCTTTGACTTATTCTATCCACACTCTTGCAGAATTAAATATCTCTGCATTGACTTTGAGTATAATGGGGACATTGGGATTTTGAGGCAAGAGAATTATTTTTTAGGTCCTTCTTCTAGAGTTAAAGACATTAATCACAGAAAATTTCTTTTTAGATTTATATTTAAGTAATCTGACATGGATTAATGGTAACATGTGGGATAAATGTAGAAGAAACTTTTACGGTGTTTTCAACCTGGATACCAGCATCATAGAATACATTTTAATGATCTCTTCTGTACTTTCTGTAGTCCTTCCAGTGATACCGTTGTCCAGGTAAAAGATGTATTTTTCACTGTCATTTTAACATTGTGGAACTGTCCTTTCACTATCATTTTAACTTGGTGTGACTGGTTTGATTTGTGGAATGAGAGAGTTCAAATTTGTCTATCCAAGGAACTTGGTAAAAAACAAACAAATCAAACTCACTTGTCTTGAAGAAGTTCCCCTCTTGCCTCTTTTCAATGAATTGTTAAAAACAAAACAAAAGCAAAATGTTTTATCTATGTCCAGAAAATGTAGACTTAAGCCCTCTAGTTTCTAATTTGTTAAATATATTAAGTCAGGAACAAATGGCATAAAATAAGTCTTGACCAGGTTAGAAAAATGACGTCTAAAATAAAAATCAGAAGTGGTTACATTCAGAAGTGAGTCATATTAAAAGAAAAGTTTACCATAAACATGACATTGTCTTGATACATTGAGACATAATTCATCATTTGGGGAAGATAGAGGTGAACCCATAGTTTTGGTAATGAGGTGCTGCCATAATCACCTGAGGTATGTATTTAGTGAGTGGGGCTATGGATTCTCAGATTCTGGTTGACTAAGGAAAAATGTTTTCCTCTAGTTTACATTCCAAAGTCAACTGCCTTGAAGTCTGTAGACTACAAGCTGGCATCTGATTGTCCCTCCATATAGCACAGTTGATAATAAAGCATCCTATGAAAATGTCCTGTCTCTAGAGCACTCCAAGTGCCACTCAACCGTGTAAATTCCTGTCCTTCCCAGTGTTTAACTTTATGAACTTTACTAGTGTGGTCCTCTTTGGTTAGATTCAGATTTATTTTTTTTTCACTTTTAAAAAGGAGTCAACAGTTCTTGCCCTCAAAATTATAGACTGAGCTTAAGAACATAGAAAAGATATTATTTCTTATAAGAAGATAGGCTCAAAATATGCTTTTTCTATCTCTAATCAAATTTATTTCACTAGTTGAGAAAGCCAAAAAGAACAACATTATTTATGATGCTTTCCAAATTTTACTTGGCTCTGTTTCTTTGGACCAGGAATATGTTATTGGCTAAGGAGTACGAAATCAGTATAGAACTCAGCTTATTCATGTTTTCTTAGAGTCAACCTCTTAGATTTACTGCAAAATCCAATATTACAAATATGTAAAGGTGACTTGCCCTTTTTTAGCCTCATCCTCCCACCTTTGCCTTTGGTGTTAAGCTTTTGGTCACATGGGCCTTGTTTCAAACTCTCATACTCATTTGTCTCTTTAATCATGCACTCTGCTTCATGGCCTTTGTATTTATTCTTCCCTTTTTCTGGATCATCATGTCCCAGGTGTTTGAATAGCTGCTTCTTCATGTTATTCAGAATTAGGCTCAAATATAATCTCCTTGCCATATATCCCCCTTCCCCATGTTTTCTTTTTTCATAGCACTTGACGCTGTCTAGAACTGTGCTGGTAGTGTGGTAACCGCTAGCCACATACAACTTTTTAAATTTAAATTTGTTAAAACCAAAGGAAATTAAAAGTTCAGTTTCTCAGTCATACTAGCCATATTTCAAGCGTTCAAGGGCCAGCTGTAGTTAGTGGCTATCTTATTCTGTAGCACAGATCTAGAACTATTAGGTTCAATTATTTCTTTACTCTTTTATTATCTATTTCCTCTCTATGTACACTGCTGCCACCTCTCTTTTTGCCCCTCTCAACTAGAATATAAGCCACTGGAAAACTGAGATCTTGTTTATCTTCTTTACTGGTGTTTCTCCAAGCCAGGAGCAATTGGTCAAGTAGTGGATTCTCCTTGAACATTTGCTCAATAAATAAATTAATGAATATTAAAGACTAGAATGAATGGCATTCAGGTGTGCTATTCCAGAATAGTGGTCAACATTTGAAGGATGTTTCTCACTATGGAACTGATTTAAACATGAAAAAACTATACTGTATTCATCTAAGTGACAGTGTAAGACCATCCTGGGAAATCTGTATTTTTTAGAGGTTGTTTGGTTATACTACTCTATTATTAGCAACTTATCTACATAGATTACAGGAGAATTTTCCCTCAGTTTTCAGTTCTAGGAACAGCTGTACTTCTCCTCAGTAGGTTTTTTTTTTTTTTTTTTTTTTTTTTTAATGTTTTGGACACTACAGTTGAATGTTTTTCATTTGTGATGACCACTATATCCACTGGAGCTAGTATGGTTGTTCACGTCTAGAAAATGTGCAAAACTCCAAGGTCCATATATTTTGTCTATAGATAAAACCCAGGCTTTATTTTCTTTCCCTTCTTTTTTTCTTTCAGTGAATTTCCTCACATTTTCCTTCAATTATAGCCTGGCATTAGAAAAATCCTTTTTGCAACAAGTAAACTATGAATAAATTTATAGGAAGGATAGATAGCAATATTTTATTTCATATCAGGGAAGAGCTTCATTATAGCTTTCTATATACTTTAGGGACAGGATAGGATATTTTTAAAGTATATAAAGAGCTAAGTGTTCTAATAGATACTTTTAGAGTGGTTAGGGAATTATTTAAATATAAGACAAATCTTTAATTATTAGGGAATTTTCAAATTTCTTTAGATGACAAACTCTAAAGAAGCAGGCCTTATTTCTTTTTCATGGTTTTAAACAACTTCTGATGACAGTTTAAATAGAGCCATAACCATAGCTGCAGCTGATACTGAAAGCAGAAAGTGAGGGCCACCCATTCGGAGTCCAGAACATGACTGAGCTGATGGCATGCAGTGTTGTGGAGCAGAAATGATGCTCACTGAGAGCCTAGGAGAACAAGGCCCTCCGCAGACACTAGTCTGAACACTACACTATTTACATTGGATTAAATGCAAGATTGAAACCTACACATGGATTATTGTTAGCTTGTTCATTTGTATTTATTTGGGGATAATTATACTGTGTGTGTGTGTGTGTGTGTGTGTGTGTGTGTGTGTGTGTGTGAGTGTATATACGGTTGTTTTAGTCTGCTTATTCTTGGGCTTTTCAAGGTAGAGTTAGTAGGTCATAGCAGTTGGCTGTGTCTGATGAACTTTGCAAAGGGTTAATTTGATTATTACATTTTTACGTGAAGCCTACATCACAGAATTACACACAGTGGAAAGCTAGACTATTACTGTTCTATTTTCACATTTGATTCATTTCAATATTGTTAGAAAATTAATACAGCGTTGTTTTTCTGATGGTGTTTCCCATTTTAGTGACTATAGAAATGGAGCTAATCATGTCAGCTCATTCAAGGAATACAGCTTCAGGAATGAATGTGTTTTTTTTTCCTTTATATTGAAATGGTAGTTTTCTAACAGAGATACTGAGTGTTGTGTATTCAGATATCTTTAAAGGAATACTTAATTCAGAATTGAGTGCAAAGAAGCTGTAGAAGATTATTCACTCATGTAGATACAATTATATCGTGGTAGATAATGGATTTGTGTTATTCTTAATGTCTATACATGGCTACAGCGAGACTAAAGTTGTTTTTATAACTTTTCAGTACATTAAACGAAAGAAAAATATGACAGTAGAAAGCATCTGATAAATTAAATGTGACATGTTTTTTATCCATATAAAATGGTTTCTGAGCAGCTGGTAATTGTGAATATTTCAGCAGTCATTTTTGATGTGGAATACTTCTGGGTTCCACACTAATGAGTTGTGAGTTGTACTTCATCAAATTGACAGTTTCCTTACTTTTGTAAATAGGCATGCAATACACCTTGTAAAAGCTGGTAAAAGATACTCAACTCACCTTTTAAGTGTATAGAGTTTTTTTCTTTTCTCTCTCTTTCTCTCTCTCTGTTTAACTATAAACTTTTTCTCTAAGGGAAGATAATATAAAGAGGGGCTCACATTCACTAGGTGCTTGATAATTTCCAGCATCATGCTGTGTGCCATAGCATATTCTATCCATTGGACAATTTTTACAGCTCAAATCAACTCAAAGGAAAAAGTGAAACTATGCATTAGCCAAAGTAGTAAATGAGTGCACCAAGAAATTAGGGATAGCTTAAAGTGTTTTGATATGAAATATTTGTCTTTGTTGTTGTTTTTAATATAAATTATTTTTAGAGAATAAAAGATACCTTACATTGCTCCAACTTTTATAAAACTTTATAGAATATTTTTACAACACTCATATTCTTAATAATTCTGTAAAATGGGAAGTTTATGCACTATCCCATTTTAGAGGTGAGGGAAGTTAAATAGAGATGAGTGTTAGTCACAGAGTGGGACCACAGTGCTGACACTTGTGCTTTAAAATATAGTACTGATTTCCTAAGTGATAGAAAGAAATGAATCTAACTGTACTAGGAACATGGAAGCATGTAGAATAGGAATTATCCAAAAAGAACTAAAGATGTTAAGACCAATTAATCAGGAGGTATATTTTAATAAATCTAAAAGGCTGAAATTAGCTGTGGTGCTGAAATGAATAAAACATCTTGGAACTGATTGAGTGTTATTAGCAATATTAACCCAGCTAATTCTCTGAGGAAACATATAAGATTTCTACTAAAACAAGCACATTAATGTAAACTTTGAGTGGAGAGGAAACTTAGTGTGCAGCTGCTGCCAGACTTTCAAATCAGTCAGCCCTCTCTGATCTGTTTTATACTCTGGGATTCTGTATAATATCACCCTGAAAACAGAAGTCCAATGTTAACTAACATATTGTCTCACTGCTAGTTATCTATATCTTCAGGTAAACTTCCAGTGATAATAATTTAGAATCTCACTAATAGAAATAATGATGATACTTAGTGCTCTTATAGAACATTATGGTTTTCCAAGGAATGTCATTTTGATGCTTCTGGAAATATGTCAAAATTAGTAACCTGAAATCACAAAATAAGAGCCTAGGCATTCTAAATAAAATAAATTTTTTGCAGGCATAGATGAGCTCACAAATAATTAAGAGATATCCTCAAAGATCATAAGAGACAAAGAGTGCCACATACCAAAAGAGCGCCAAAACTCAGACTGGGTCAGACATGAACTGAAGGTGGACTTAACCCAGCGCTGAGGAGGGACCTGGGGTCAGTCTTGGTACCAAGGCTTGTGATTTACCATTTGCCCATGTGAACAAAATTGTAACTTGATCTACTCCATACATTAGAACCACTGAAAGACGGTAACCTAGATGGACTAGAAAACAGCTCCTCCGTCAGCGCAGGGAAATGACAATGAAACACTCAGCGGAAATTTACTTTTGGCTCTTTCTAGTCCTGCTAGCAGGAAGACCTAATGCAAATCTGATGCTTCTCCATGAAATCGCGCCTTCACTTTATGAGACAGGTATCATGTCTCTGTTAAGCCTTGCCTTTTCTGGACTAAACATTACCATTTTTTCAAGTATATGTGGCATTATCCTTATTATTACATAATCATGTTAACCTTCCTCTGAACTTGGTGAAACACGGAGGTTAGCATGTAGAAATTCTGAGTTCCAATTCTAGCTCTTTGAATGCAGTTTCCTTGACTCTAAATTTGAGATAATTGTTGCTTGAGATATAAATGAGGTTAGTAGATACGCAGTTCCTTAACACCTGGCACGTAGTTAGTGCTTAATATTTCCTTTTTTAAACTGCTGCTTGTTTTGTAAACTGCATCACTTTGTTGTACACCTGAAACTAATACAACGTTGTTAATCAACTATACTCCAATCTAAAATAAAAAGTTAAAAAAATGCTGCTTGTCTATAATAAAAATCAGTTTTGCATTGACATACCTATAATCATGTTATGTCAGTGTGGACCTGTAGTAAGGAAAACCATTGTTTAGATATGCTTCACTCATCATGAAGTCACTCTTCAATTCACTATTCAGTAATAATAAATATCAATCATTTGGAAGTTGTAGAAGGGAGAGTGTTTGGAATCAGACAGCCTTGGGTTATTGAGCGCCATCTCTTAACACTACCTTCAGTGGGAAACTGGAAAATTCACTTAACATCTTTTTCCTCAGTTTTGCCATGTGTAGACTATAGTAGGCAATAAGAGGTCATAACTTACAGAATTGTAATGGGGATTTAATTAGGTTACATATGTAAAGTGATTAACACAGAGCATGGCACATGGTAAAGAGTAAATGCTATTATTATCATTGTCATTATAGAGATAAGAAAAAAATATTTTAGTCAAACTGCACTGACAAGTTAAATGCAATACAAATGTGTGCACACAGACACACACACACACATACACACACACTTACACTAAAATTGATCTACTTTACTTTAGAGGAGAACCAAACTGTTACTCAGGAAACCGTTGCTTAGAAAATTTTTAAAAGAAAAAAAAACCCATTATAAAGTCAGTTAAATTCACAGTAGCAAAAATTGTTAACAATACCTTGACAGTAAGTGAAGGTACAGAACGGTTTAAAAATACATATCTATAAAACTCAAAAAGCATAGTCATCCCAAGTCATTTAGAATGAGAGCAACCAGGCCTACACACATTAATCACTATGAAGGCATCAGCACAGACATAACAGAGAAATATCTAATACATTTCACAGAAGATGAAAATTAACCCAAAAGCTTTGGTGTTTAAGGCGTGAGTTTCCATTATCTAAAGAAATCAGTGAAGTAGATGTTTATTTCCAAATGGTGATGGATAAGTCAAGGGTTTCCATAATTGCTTACTGAATAAATAAACATTTGACCTAAGCTTCATATGCCCATTAATCCTTGATGTGCTACAGTGGGACCCAGCCAGCCAAGGTAATGCAGATTCATCTCATGTCCCTTCTGCATGCCTGAGTAGTATTTTGTTTAGTCAAGTTGTGCTTTGCTTTGGCTTCCTTTGTTATATCAGTATATTACAGAAAAAAGAAATGATCTGGATGGGAAAGTCTGTTGAAGCTGGTGTTTTGTCCTAGCTGTAATCACTATATATAATGTATATCAGATAAGCAGAATCCCAGTAAGGCCTCCATCTTTTTCTACTGTTCCGAATCTGAAACAAGAGTCACAATGGAAGTATGCAAATCTCTCAAATGCAAAGAAAATCTAAAAAGTGATATAAAATGCTTAACCATTGATCATTTGGTATTCATCATGGAAGTAAAGAATTAAATCATTGTACATTCAAAGTGGATCAGAAATTGACAGTTGTGTGTACCGGCATTAAAGAATAATTTCTATCAAAGGGGTGTATTTTAAAGATTTAGTTCTGTATGTTACCTCTTAATGAAAATTCATGGGAAAATCCTCTCGCAGAAAGGTACAAAGAATATTTACTGTTGATAGCTTTATACTGTTAGCAAGTTATATTCACAGTGGTATGAAATACTAGTTCTGTCAGTTTTTTACAATTTATGGGACTTTTGCAGACCTTCAGCGATGCAGATAAGCATTGCTCTGCTCACTCGGAATATCAGATACATCCTCCTTGCACTTTTAAAAGCAAGTAAAGTACATACATTTATCAATCCTAACATTGATCCCTTTCTACCTAGCTCAGCAAAGAATCATGTAAATAATACAAAATTGAAAAACTGGAAGGCCAAACAGAATAAGCAGTCTTATATTTTATAATTGAAAGGAAGGAATGAGTTAAGTAATTCTACTCTGATTTAAAGTAATTATTTTTCTTTTCTTAATTCTCCCTCTCTAAAAAAGCTGCATACGAACAGGTGACTAACCACAATCAGATATGTTTTCACAATTAAAAATAAGACAAAAACAACTTATATAAAAATTTTAAGATATGGCCCTGAGGTACGGCAATTGGTTTACTGATCGCGCTTAGAAAAATCCCCAATGTGTCTAATTTCACATTAAAACAACTAGTACTTCTTAAAATGTTTATCTATCATTAATAATGTGATCTTGTGTAACAAGAATTTCATTTTTATAATAAAGGCATTTGCCACAGTGGGAGGGAAATTTGAAAAGGAACTTACTTCTTCTTTGGTTTATATTTCATAGCAATTGCAACCCATGATCTCACAGAGGAGAATATGATTAAGTGTAATACAAATTAAACTATTAAGAAATGCTTGTGATTCTGACAGTTAATCAAGAAAAAAGGTGTCTTATTACATAAAAGAAAGCTATATTGTTTTTCAAAAGAAATACTCTGTTACCATACTTTTAAATTCTACAATTTTCTCTTTCTATCTTGTTTTAAAAAAGAGTATTGTAAGTAAATTAGGATAACACACTTAAATACTTTCAGGGGCCAGGCAGTGACATAAGTGAATAAATGACTAAAGTGGGAAATGCGTAAGATTATGGCAGCAACCAGATTGTAGTTTGACCAGCATAACACTTGCCTTGTTATATTTACTATTAAAATTATTTGGGAGGCAAAGAGTATATAGTCTTGGTGTGTACCGGGCTAGGTACAGCTACCAACTAGAGCTTCCTGTTTAATGTTACTTAGGAAGATGCTCCCAGAGCCTGTTAGATCAATGGTACTCATGTGCTTTGCATTTGGAAATATTAGCCTCTTCTCAAAAAGGCAGTCTGGAAAAGCATCATCATAGAAGTTAAACAAAATTCTGTTGTATTTACTAAACGGTCTCTTCCCGTTCAATCCATAACACTTTATATTTACCGCAATAGTATCTTTTGGATCCATGGGTCTTTTCATGTCTTCTCTAAGTAATTAATGAATTTAATTGGTTGAAATATCACCTTTGAAGTAAAGTCTACTCTTTTTCGATATGACCAATACTGTCTTTTAAAACACTCTCCAGTCTGTCCCTCTCCAACCCCACTTGTTTCAGCCCTGTTCTTCTTTCTGCTTCCATATTCTAGAATATGGAAGCACATTCCTTCACTTATCCAGTAATGGAAATTGAGCACTGACAATAAGCCAGGCCCTGTGCTAGATGCCAGTGTTAAATATCAGTGAACCAGAAAGACCCCATCCTACTCTTGGGGATCTTTACAGAGGCTAATGGAGACATTACCTAGTAACTATAACTCCAAGGCCTGCCATGGGACAGTTCAGGTACCAGGCACTGGGTGGCAGTCTTCCAGATTGCCTGTTACTACTTTATACCTCTACCTGTTCTTCCCCTCTATGAAGCCTTCTTCAACCCTCCAACCTGCATTAATTTCTCCTTATTTGGGACCACCATTGTACCTTCTATGAATTTCTGTTATTTCATGTATCCAAGATTACTCTGAATGCAGTGGTTTGCCTACTTGGATGTTTCCACCCTGAACTGAAATTCGTTAAGGACAAATGCTTGATTTTATCTTCCTCTGTGGTACTTATTCAGTGAGTAATAATAATAAATAAAATATTGCAATAATAATAAGGAATAAAATAATGCAATACCAGTAATAATGAGGAAAGAATACTGCATTGCTTAATTTTTAAAATTATATAAATTAGTATTGAAGCAAGTTGACATCCAGTATATGATTAGATTTGCCAAATTCGGATGACTCTAAACCTCAGGTGCTTCTATTACTGGTGTTAATGACTGACTGACAAGCTAACTTTTCTTTAAACATAATTTTATTTCTTCATGTTGATTTTTGTATTATAAATGGTTACTGTTTATCACGAGAGTGTATTTATAGTAGAGAGTTAATAAATATGTACTGCATGAATGAATGAATAATTATTCTAATTGTAGAGGAAATTGATAAATGAAAGTTTCTAATGTTTCTTTCAGGCCTGGAATTTTTATGCCAAAATGTTGATTTTATTGGAGACTTGAAAAGTAATACAGTCCAAAGCTCGAAAGTAAACATGTTGGAGTACATGAGTATACCCAAATAGAAATTCTGATAATACAGAGTTGATATTTATGAAATATTTATAATAAGCATGTTTACTACTGTAGTATTTTTTAGCCCCTCCATCTTGTTATTATTAAGAACTCTAAACTCTTGACCTCTTTGCTTTGCTGTCCTTCCTGTTGCTTTTCCATTTTTGCATCTTTCTTGTGCAGATTCTGTTCTTGGCCCTTCGGTGCCACCCCATCCATATGAAATCTCTGGTATCTCTAACCCTTACTGTGTTAAGGTCTCTCCATCCCTTAACCACTGATGACCTTATTTTCTATCTGTTACTGCTTCATCTGTGATTCCAGGCTTCAGAGGAGCCTGCCCAATCTATCCTCTCTAAGGTGAATAACCCTGTCCCTTGTTGATTAGTTAGAATCTCTTCCTATTTAGTTTTTTTTTTTTAAACATCTTTATTGGAGTGTAATTGCTTTACAATGGTGTGTTAGTTTCTGCTTTATAACAAAGTGAATCAGCTATACGTATACATATATCCCCATATCTCCTCCCTCTTGCGTCTCCCTCCCATCCTCCCTCTCCCACCCCTCTAGTTGGTCACAAAGCACTGAGCTGATCTCCCGGTGCTATGTGGCTGCTTCCCACTAGTTATCTACCTTACGTTTGGTAGTGTATACATGTCCATGCCACTCTCTCACTTCATCCCAGCTTACCCTTCCCCCTCCCTGTGTCCTCAAGTCCATTCTCTACGTGTGCATCTTTATTCCTGTCCTGTCCCTAGGTTCTTCAGAACCATTTTTTTTTGTAGACTCCACATATATGTGTTAGCATATGGTATTTATTTTTCTCTTTCTGACTTACTTCACTCTGTATGACAGTCTCTAGGTCCATCCACCTCACCACAAATAACTCAATTTCGTTTATTTTTAAATTTTTTTTATTTTTTCGGTACGCAGGCCTCTCACTGTTGTGGCCTCTTCTGTTGCGGAGCACAGGCTCCGGACGCACAGGCTCAGCGGCCATGGCTCACGAGCCCAGCCGTTCCGCGGCATGTGGGATCCTCCCGGACAGGGGCACGAACCCATGTCCCCTGCATCGGCAGATGGACTCTCAACAGCTATGCCACCAGGGAGGCCCTTGTTTATTTTTAGGGCTGAGTAATATTCCATTGTATATATGTGCCACATCTTCATCCATCTGTCCTATTTAGTTTTAATCTAACACATCCTTCATATTTTCTCTAAAACTACTTTTTACCTATAGGTTGATCTTGGTTCTAATCCAGGCAAGGGCATAGGCTCCTATTGCCTATTTTCTGAGCAGAAAATATAAAGTATGCATAAACTGCATCTGAATATTTTAGCCTTCTAATCATTTGTGTTGCTTAGCTTTGATTGGAATTGGCAACTCTAGCTTCTCTGCAGTGTCAGTGTCTGAAGCTTTGCCTCTTAGGCTCTGTTGACAAAATCACTTTTTAAAAAAAAAACATTATTGGAGTATAGTTGCTTACAATTTTGTGTTAGTTTCTACTGTACAACAAAATGAATCAACTATACGTGTATATACATCCCCTCTTTTTTGGATTTCCTTCCCATTTAGGTCACCACAGAGCATTGAGTAGAGTTCCCTGTGTTATACAGTAGTTTTTAACTAGTTATCTATTTTATACATAGTATCAGTGTGTATATATGTCAATCTCAATCTCCCAATTCATCCCATCCACTTTGAGTAAAGATCTTACAATTTGGTATCTTTGTGCCAGGCCATCTTGTGAAATGCTGTGACTTTTCCTGAGACCAGGTTTGTTGTTTGAAGGTATGACTGCTCTTGAAATTGTCTTGCATGCGTTTTTTCCTGCATCCTCTGTTTACCATTGCTTCATTTTAGTTCACCTTGCAAGAACTCATTGAATGTCCCACTGCCATCCATTCCTCTCAGGCTGTTTTGCAGCTAGATTGCCATGAACATCACTTTATAAAGCTGGTTATTTTACCCAGTCAGTTGTCCATTTAATGTATAGAAGTGTCTGGATATAACTGAGCAAATCATTGCACAATGCCAGGCAATTAAACCACCAGGAACTGTTACTGCTTTTCGACCTTGAACATTTTTTCTGGAGTTCAGAATAACAAGAAAACCATGTTCCAGCAGCTTCTCAAAAGCGTTCAATTTATATGTTTAATCCAATCCTAGAAATATTTATTGAGAACCAACTTTCTTATAGGTTCCAGGTCTATGATAGAAGGTTTGTGGTGTGTGTGTATGTGTGTGTGTATGTAAATTAACATGAGAGAAGTGGAGAGTTCTGACATTTGTGGTCCACTCACCTATGGTTAAAGTAGCCGTCACCTGCAGTCTGAGTTCAAACCTGTTCTTCAGGCAACCCTTACACAGACTGGACAGGGAAGAGAAGCCTAACACCACCGCTTTAGATTTGCTGCTCTACGCCTTGAGATCATTGTCTCTGAGATTAGTGTCTTGGCACCCCCAGGTCCAGGAAGCAACCATTCAGACACCATATTTGCTGAATTCTCCTGGGTTTGCCTTCTTACCTAAGTTTGTCATATTTTCAGACCACACCTAGAACCAGGGCCTAAAACCCATTTTATTTGGTTAAGATCCCAGGTACCCAATTTAGCATTTACACCTGCCTCTATCCGGGGCTATGTCCACAAATTAGGTGATTCACCCAGAATACTCAGCTATTGTCCCTTTCTTGTCTGTATAAAAACAACCTATACTGACAACTGTGCTAAGCACTTTACATAGATTATATCCAATTCTTACAATAATATTACGTATTACAATTTAAAAACTTGAAAAAGTACAAGAGCTGAGATCCAAACCCACATCAGTCTCTGACTTAATCTGGGGTACCATAAGCTCCCTAGAACTTCTGTTGCTGCATCCTTTGGAGCAGATTGGACACCTTTCCTCAGCAGGTCAATCATGTGTAGTTATCTGAGCTTTAGATTCTTGAGTCTACCTTCATATTTTTTCTCCTTGCCGCTCAATCTTGCAGCCAATCAGTATTAGTCATTGCTCTTAATTGCAACCAACGGATACAGACTTTAAATAGCAAAGGTATTAATTATAAGGCATTTGGTAACTCAGAGAATTGGTGGTCATCCTGGAGAACCAGGCTTGAAGCTAAGTCTTCAGGAGATAAGCTTACAAGCATGTCACAAGAGCATTAGCCCTGTAGCTACTTGTGCAGTAAGATGGAGGAATGCCTACCATCCCAATGAGGTTAAGTCTGGGCCAAGAATTGACCTTGCATCATTTGGGTCATTATTGTCCCTGATGCTGTTACCAGGAATAGTCATAGGCCACAGCAAAACCCCCAAACCTCCAACAGAATTAAGAGCTTCTTCCTCACATTATTCCCATCCAAATGCAAGTGTCTCAATTCCTGCAACTGATTTCTGGAGCCTCAATCACATACCTCCATCACAATTTAAGGGAATTTGGGAATATCAGTTTGACCTTTGAATGAGAATGGAGAAACTCATATTTTGAAAATTTGTTCAAGCACCAAAGGGCTTTTCAAAAGACAGTGTGCAGCCCTGTGTATGGCCAATGCCCACCACATTTGGCTAGCCCTATAACTAAATTACCTCTGTATACTCTCCACTGCCAAATACCTCCTTCAGTCGACCAATTCACAGGCCCCAAATGCCAACTGTAATAACATTTAATAACGTTTGCTGTACAGAAGTAGAACTATGAAAAAGCAGTTGGAATTGAGTGTTATTTGCAAAGCTTTTTCTAAAATGAAGAAATTGTTTCCTAATATTTGCCCATGATTTCAAGTTTTACATTTATTTACTTGGGTTTATAATATTCTTCTGAAATCTATATTGTCCCTGGTTTACCCAGTACTATACTGGACTGCCTGAGGTCCCCAAGGTGAAATAAGTAAGTCAGTAAGCAAGCAAGCAAGCAAATAAGTAAGTAAAAGCAAGTCATGGGTACATTGCTCCAGGATCAGAGTGCTACAGTACACTTCACAAAGACACATTAATCAGAGTGCTGCACCATTTACAATGACAAGTGGCCCCTCCTCATTATCACTGCGACAATACTGCCAAATAACAAAACACAAATAAAGCTCTCTAGAGGAAAATGGCTACAAATAATTAGGGGCAAGGAGTTTTGTGGTGGCTGAAATGCTATAATTAGAAGGGAAGATTGGAGCACTATTTGATGGAGGGGGATCGATAGAAGAGTTATTTTCTCTGCTCGCAAGAGCTTTTTCAGCTATCTTTGTTCAGTGGTAAAATGGAGTTATCTTGGAGTAGATAATGACCCTGGGCTTTTAAGGACCTGGGACTGCCTTGGGATGGGGAGGGGGCCTGATGGGGCTGGGTGGTTGTGTTATAGCATGGATTTTTGCGATCATGTTGTTAATAGTAAAAAAAAAAGTTATCAAAAACAATAGTGATAAATAATTTATTCCCTTCTGTTTGTTCTGGGTTACTTTTCCTTTGAACATTAGATATCATACAATATTACTTTAAGTGAAATGCTTGTTTGTGATACCCAATTAAAACCAGTTCAATACTGAATAATAATTTACTGTCACTTTGGATCTGATTACCTAGATATTTTGTTTAGAATGTTCTAAACTGATCAATAACTAAGAGGAAACTTAAACTCTGAATTCATTTTCCCATATTCCTTTTCCGAAAGTGATCATGATATTGCATACTTATATTCACATGGTTTATTCCTCAGGCTATTTCTTACTGTGGTTTCATTTGAATGTGTATTTCGTAATTGGGTATCCATTTCAAAAGGTGGTTAACTCTATTACTTGTACTTAGCATTACAGAATCCCATGAACAGAGGGACTTTTCCACCTCTCAGGGATGACTTGAATTTCTTTCTACTGCTTTGCTGGCCAGTGGGTAATTGACTTGCATCTACAATATCCCTAGAAAGTGGCCACCTCGCTGTTCTCGAATATAGCCCCTCTTTGGACTGTGCTCTCTGACAAACTGTCCTGTTATTAATCTGAATTTTTTCTCTTGGTAGTGTCTTCTCATTTGTCCTAGTTAGTTCTCTTAAGGTTAGTAATTTTTGTTTCTGTTTTTGCTGTTTATCTGTGGCATAATATGGTTGCTCCGCAACTTTATTGGAGGGTATATAAAGTGCTTGTTATGCAGTAGATCTTGAAATGCACATTGTGCTTATATATTTGTAATAATAAATCTTTTGGCATTTTAACACATTGGTTATATTTTCAATTTACTTAAGAAAAAAAAAGAATTTAAGTTTATAGAGACTGAATGGGGTGGGAGTGAGAGTTTGCAAAGTGACATAGAGAAGCTAATTTCACAGCATACAATAATTGTTAATTTTTCCATTGAGATATATATCTGTAAGCGTGACTTTTACCCTGCCGTGGAGAGGGAGCTGCAGAGACTTTAAAGCAAGCTGATTAAGTATGCTCCTCATTTAAGAAAGTTATATCCACCAATATCTCTTTAATTTAATTCTTGCTTTGTTAGTGGAGATATTGGAAAGTTTTCTTTTTCCTTTAATTTGCTATTCCAGTGCTAGTAATACAAATCCCCCTGTACTAAGTCCAGAGGAGAAGATCCCCCTTGTTTTTGCTTTTACCTGGTTCTTTCTCTGGTTATACTCTTCAGTAATTCAGAACTTTTGAAAAACTGAAACCCCTTCAACAAGTTGCTGGGTTTTTTTTTATTTTATTTTATTATATCCCCCTCATTTATATAAATTGAACCAGAATTAATGAGGAATAATAAATGAAAAAGGAAAGCTAATCAATAGGAGATACAGAAATTATAAATACCGAGAAGAAATAAATCTTTAAAAATCACAATAGACAGAGTTCAAATAAAATTAGGATATTTGAAAGGCCAGTTGATATGTTTTTGTGATACCTGTGGGTAGGTACCACTTGGATTCCCATTTTATAAAAGAGGAAACTGAGAATCAGACAGTTTACTTTCCCCACAGCGGCAGGACTAGCAGGTGATTGAGACTAGATAATTGGATTAAATATGGAAATAGGCTGCATTTGAAAACTGCTAGTGAAATGGAAAGGGAACTAATACCCATTGAATGTAAACTATATGACAAGTAATCTGCTGTCATTTGGTGCTCAATTATTTCTCATTACAACGATATGGATTAGATTTTATCATCTCCATTCTGAAGACAATGAAACACAAGCTTGGAGGGGTTAAGCTGCTTTCCTACACTGCCCATTTGGGCAGCTAGAATTTGACCATTGAGCTCTGACTGCAAAACCTATGACTTTTCTACTCTACAAAAGAATTGCAAACTCGTTTAAAGCCAGAAAATAACTTTACTTGAATATAAATACCAAATTCTGGGCCTTCATAGAGCTGTTGTTTTTACTGTCATTACTACTCCAATGAGTCATTTAACATACTGTCTTGATTATATGTGTACATGTTCCATCTAGATTGTATGCCCCTATGGGACAGGACTTGTGTTTTCATAATTTTTGTATCTCACACAGATACCTACTGCAGCAGTACTCCCAATGCACCCCTTCTTTTATATTTTTTCAATCATAAACAATATAAACTTACAGTTTCATGAAATCTATCCCTCCACTTAAATAGATTCCAGCTGTGGCAATGTTTATAATTTCCTTGTATCTTGAACTTTCATCAAATTTCTACTTTTAGAAATGCAAATTTGCAATTAATCAATGAATCACTCAGAAAGTAAGATTCACTCTTTGATCATAGGGCATACAGAGGTTTGTTATAAGGTATGAGACTGAACATTGACTGAATTTCTAACTTATGAAAAACATTTCAACCACCTAAAAAGAAATTTGTGAGAATTTGTTAGAGGACTGGAAGTTGTTCTCTGAGTGGTGTTAACAGTGCTGAGTAAATTTTTTAATAAAGTCTTCTAAAATGAAATATAAATATTTTCATTCATATTTGATAGTGTCATAAAATATCTTTGTTCCTCTTTGAAACCTATTATATTACAAAATAATAACATTATGTAAGAGGTTTTCAGTTTTCAAACACAGATATATTTGTTATTAAATATCCTAGGGTAGTTTTTGAGAGTCTGAAGTTATTGCCAATTACTAACCATGGAAAAGTGCTTTTTGTGTAGGTCTTTATTTGCATGCCTGAGGCAATTACCATTAAAACATTTTTTCATGTGGCCCCTTTTTATCAGGATTTTGTTCAAGCTTTATTGAGGTATAATTGGCAAAATTGTGGGATATTTAAAGTGTACAATGTGATGATTTGATATACATCTACATTGTGAAAGGATTTCCCCTCCCCCATTGAGTTAATTAAGATAGCCATCACCTCACGTTTTTTTCCTTTTATTTGGTAAGAATATTCAAGTTCTACTATCTTAGCAAATTTCATTTATACAATACAGTGTTACCAACTATAGTCACCATGTTATACTGATACAGTAGATCCTCAGATCTTATTTATCTTATAAGTGAAAGTTTGTACCCTTTTGCCACTGTCTCCTATTTCCTCCACCTCCATCCCCTGGCAACCACTTTTCTACAGTTTCTTAATGTTTCTATGAGTTCAGCAGTTCTTTAATATTCCAAATGTAAGTGATACCACACAGTGTTTTTCTTTTTCATTCTGGCTTATTTTTTCACTTAGCATAATGCCTTCTAGATTCATCCATATTGTTGCAAATGACAGGATTTCCTTCCTTTTTAAGGCTGAATATCTATGTGTCTATATCTATATCTATTTACTTGCCTACCTATCTACCTGTATCTTATATTTTCTTTATCTATTCATCTGTCAAGTGACACTTAGGTTGTTTCCATGCCTTGGATATTGTGAATAATTCTGCTGTGAACATGGGAGTATGTATATCTCTTCCAGGTAATGATTTCATTCCTTTAGATATATACCAAGAAGTGAGATTGTTGGATCATATGGCAGTGCTATTTTTCATTTCTTAAGGAACCTCCATACTGTTTTCTATAGTGACTGTATGCGTTTATGTTCCCACCAGCAATATACAAGGTTTTCCCTTTCTCCATGTTCTCGCTAGCATTTATCTCATCTTTTTGATAATAGATGTCCTAACAGATGTGAGGTGCTATCTCATTGTGGTTTTGATTTGTAATTCCTTAGGATTAGTGATGTTGATCACCTTGTCATGTGCCTGTTTGTCACTTGTTTGTCTTCTTTAGAAAAATGTCTATTTAGATCCTATTGGGTCTAACCAAATTGGGTTATTCGTTTTTGTTTTATTACTGAGATGAATGAGTCCCTTGTAAATTTTGGATATTAACCACTTAATGGATATGTGATTTACAAATATTGCCTCCCATCCCACTAGTTGTCTTTTCATTTGTCAAAGGTTTCTTTTGCTGTGTAGAAGCTTTTTAGTTTGATGTAGTCCCACTTGTTTATTTTTGTTTTTTGTTGCTTTTGCTTCTGGTATCAAATCCAAAAAATCATTGCCAAGACCAATGTCAAGGAGCTTATCCTCTATGTTTTCTTTTAGGAGTTTTACTATTTCAGGTCTTACATTCAAGTCTTTAAACCACTTTAAGTTGATTTTTGTATATGGTATAAAATGATGCCCATTTCCATTCTTTTTCATCTGACTGTCCAGTTTTCCCATCATCATTTATTGAAGAGACAGTCCTTCCCCATTGTGTATTCTTGGCTCCTTTGTCATAAATTAATTGACCATATATGTATGAGTTTAGTTCTGGGCTCTATATTCTGTTCCATTGATCTATGTTTGTTTTTATTGAGTACCACAGTGTTTTGATTACTATGGCATTGTAATATAGTTTGAATGCAGCAAGTTTGATGCCTCCAACTTTGTTATTTTTTCTGAAGATTACTTTGGCTTTCAGGATTTGTTGTTGTTGGTGGTGGTGGTTCCATACAAATTTTAGGATTGCTTTTCCTATTTCTGTGTAAATGATATTGGAATTTGATGAGGATTGCCTTGAATCTGTAGATTGCTTTGGGTTATATGAACATTTTAACAGTATTAATTGCTCCCATCCATGAACATTGGATATCTTTCCATTTATTTGTGTCATCTTCCATTTAGTTCATTAATGTCTTATAGTTTTCAGGGTACAGGTCCTTCTCCTCCTTGGTTAAATTTATTCCTAAGTGCTTTATTTATTATGATGCTATTGTAAGTGGGATTATTTTCTTAATTTCTCTTTCTGATAGTTACTTGTTGGTGTATAGGAGCACAACTGATTTTTGTTGATTTTGTATCCTGCAAATTGACTTAAATCATTTGTTAGTTCTAACAGTTTTTTGATGGAGTCTCTAGTGTTTTCTGTATTTAAGATCATGTCATGTGCAAGCAGTGACCCAGTACTGGAAGTCCTAGTTGGACAAGAAAAATAAATAAAAGGCATCAATTTGAAGTAAAGGAGAGTAAAAGTGGCAAGAGCAGGTATCATTGTCTTGTTCCTGATTTTAGAAGAAAAGTTTCAGCTTCTCATCATTGAGTATGATGTTAGCTATGGCCTTGTCATACATTGCCTTTGTTATGTTGAAGTATGTTCCCTCTATAATCACTTTGTTGAAAGTTTTTATCATGAATTGGTGTTGAATTTTGTAAAATGCTTTTTTTTTTACATCTATTGAGATGACTGTATGATTTTTGGCCTTCATTTTGTTAATGTGGTGTATTACATTAATTGATTTGTGGATGTTGAACTTTCTTTGCATCCCTGGAATACATCCCACTTAATCATGGTGTATGATCCTTCTAATATATTGTTGCATTTGGTTTGACAATATTTCATTGAGGAATTTGTGTCTATGTTCATCAGGGATACTGGCTTATACTTTTATTTTCCTTGCAGTGTCCCTATCTAGTCTTGGTATAAGGATAATTTTGGTCTCATAAAATGAATTTGGAAGTGTTCCTTTCTCTTCTGATTTTTGGAAGAGTTTGAGAAGAATTGGTATTAATTATTCTTTAAATGTTTGGGAGAATTCACCAGTGAAACCATCTAATTATGTATTTTTTGTTGTTGTTGGGAGATTTTTGATTACAGATTCAATGTCTTTATTAGTAATTGATCTGTTTATATTTTCTATTTCTTGTTGATTCAGCCTTGTGAGGTTGTATACTTCAAGGAATGTATCCATTTCTTCTAGGTTGTTCAGTTTTTTGGCAGATACTTGTTGGTTGTTCAGGTTTTTGGCAGATACTTGTTCACAGTAGTCTCTTATGATTCTTTGTATTTGTGTGGTATCAGTTGTAATGCCTTCTCTTTCATTTATAGTTTTATTTCTTTGCATTCTCCCTGTTTTTTATCTTGGTAGGTTTAGCTAAAGGTCTGTTGTTTACCTTAAAAAAAAAAAAACTCTTAGTTTCATTAATCTTTTCTCTTGCCATTTTGATCTCTATTTCATTTATTTCTGCTCTGATCTTTGTTATTTCACATGGCCCTTTAAAAGACATTTCCTTGTGGTTACGTGAATAAATTATTAGAAGCTGTGTTAAGGATTATAATTTTATATATATAGTAATGACTTTTCTTTTGACCAGCTTGGTGAAAGCCATGCTGACTGAAGACAGTTTGTTAGAGTTTTCAAGTTTTTAGAAGGCAGTTTACTCAATGTATTTGACAAGCCTTGTAATCCTACATTCCTGCCCTAAGGCATGATCTCCCTTAAAATAAAATATAAAACCAACTCGGGACAGTTCTACATAGAAGTTTTACTCAATGTTTTTAGTGCACAGTAGGGTCGGGATCATACACCATACTTCATGAAGCAAACTTCCTAAGAAATCATTTTCTTCCTTCTCTTTCTCACAGGGTCAGATTCACCCAGACAGCTCTCCACAGCTCACTTCTCCAGCTCTAGCTGGAATTCCAGCTCTAGCTCCAGGCCTTTCTCATTCTAGTTTGACTCTCTTCTACCTCTTAATTTTACATTTTCTGTGGCATGTAATTCATTCTTGTATAAAGCAGTTTAGCTCTCAAAGGGTCTTCTAATTTTTCTCTACATTGAATTCCTAAATCAGTACAAGAGTTTTTGGAGCCAAGCAGAGCAATGGAAGATTCCTTCTTAGAAGGTGCAGATAGCAGAAAGCTTGTGCCTATTTATACTTTGATATTTTTGCCCTATCACAGTGAGAATTTAAGATTTCAGTTTACTTCTGGGCAATAGTCCTTTGGGAAAGCCACACCAATAGGGCCTCACAAGTTAGCTTTACTTAGGTTAATTTACCACCTTCCAGGGAACAGCCCTCAGCTTTGTAATGAATCTGATTTTTATGATCATCCAAGAGCACTTCTGTCTCACACTAATCACAATCATATGAGACCCATGTGTAAAATCAGAATGATTAATTTATATTGGCAAATGCAACTTTTAAGAGGGCAGGTCTCTGTTTGACATGCCTAGTTCATTTCTTCCCTGAAGACGACCTAGGGAGAGAGCCAAATTTTATCCTAGGAAAATTGTTTGTTATATCTAGAATAAGATTGGGGAGATTAAATAGTTCATTCTTCCATTCATTCTACCAGTATCATTTGATCACTTAGTCTAGGACAAGGGCTCTGCAGGGAAGCAGGACTACAATGATAAGTATGTCATATCAACTGTCCTCATGTTGCTTAGTGTTCATGAGAGTGAGTAACACCTGGCTGACTGAATATATGGTTAGAAAAGGCTTTTCCAAGGAAGTGATGTTTTAAGCTGACTTCACTTGAAAATGTCTATGAGTTAGCAATGAAAAGAGAGTTTGTGTGTGGAGTTGGGTGGGGTGGTGGAGACAGTGGGAAGAAGGGTTTTTCAGGCAAGGGAAATAACCTGGCTAATGTGTAGATTGTGGGACTGATGTTATGTACCTAGTTAAGGCTTTGGAAATTTGTTCTGCAACAAGAGGAGGCTTATTTTCCTGAGAGGACTAATACGATTAAATTTGTATGTTAAAAAGTTAAGTCTGTTATGGGTAGAGAATATGGTTGGGGGTGAGGGAGACCCAGTGAGGCCAATTAGAAGGCTATAGCAGAAAATGCAATTAGAATGTGATGGTCATTTGGCTTAAGATGCTAAAAGGGGAAAATGAAAATGTAAATGACTTCCACATATTTATGAGGTCAAATCCATAGTATTTAAGACTGATTAAATGTGGGAGATGGATAGTAATAAAAGTGACTCTAAGGTTATTAGCATTAACAGCTGGGTAAATGGTGGCATAGAACAATGGGGAATAACCAGGTTTGAAGGTAAGGTATTATTCAATAAATTCAGTTGTGTACCAGGTACAACTGATTTAGGCTGTGTAAAATCCAAATAACAGTCATTTAAACCATGTAAACCCCTCTACCCTGATATATCAAGAAGACTGAGAGAGTAGTTCCAAGGTGATCCATTGGTTCAGTGGCATTTGCCCTTTTGTTCCAAGTTTGTTGCTTCATTGTTACAATGCAATTGTGTTTTCATTGAAGGCATGAGGATGGAAGAGTAAAGACTTGACAAGATCTCTTCTATTCTTTCCCCTTTTAGAATAAGCAGTAAGTAAATGTTTTCCTCTAAGACCACCAGAGGACTTCTTTACTTCTTTATAGTTTTCCCTGTCCTTGGCCTCCCCTTGCTGCAAAGAATGATGAGTGCTTGGTAAAAGAGAAAGGGATCATCACAGTTGGCTTGGAACAGTGGTTCTCAACCCTGTTAGACACCAAAACCCCTTTTAGTAATCTGAAGTGAAATTCATAGACAATATAATTTGCCTATATACCTCATATGAAAAATATATTTAATGATCTATTTGTCATAAAATAGAAAAATTAAACGATATGTAAATGTTTAGGCAAGGTTCAAAATGAGGTAATTGGATGTTTGCAACTCTATGTATAGTGCAGTGGGGTACATGATGTTTGCAGCAATATGTAGAATCACCACAACATAGCAGTGGTGATCAGACTGACACATATGTGCTGTATTGGTGTCACAAACAGCATGAGTGGTGTTGCTATCAACCTCTTCTAAAATGTTGAACAAGTCTTGGTAACACAGTGAATAAAACAAACTATAACAACATGCTAGTTCCAATCCTGGAGGTACATTGAAGAGCATGTGGAATGCAGAACAGTTCTACAATATGTACTTTTGTCCCTCATATTGCAGGGAGACACACCTGGGACCCCACCAACCTATGCCAGTACTGTCTCTGATCATTGTGACAAGCAAATTTCCAGGAAAAAAAAAAAGTGTGATTGACACACTGTAGAGCAGAGAAGAAATGTAAGAGCAGCTGAAGGCGAAGAAAGATTGATTTCCCTGATTTTGAGTGGCATCTCATAAATTCCCACGTACTGTCTACAGCTATTACAGACATTCACCATAAAGTTAAATTAAAACTTACCCTGCACTAATTCTCATTATGTGTCTAGCCCTAAGGAGTCTGATTAATTCTGTCCAGCATAACACTAATTGAAGGTCAAGGTTTCCTTGCGAAATCTTGCTCAATACCTTAGGCACTGGGGAAATATATCTAGTGAAAACAACTTTTAATCCATGTTCTCAGGACTTTCAGTGAAATACCTAACTTATATTGTTTGATCTCTAGAAAAAAATTTTCATCATTTTAGGATATTTTCTTTTAAATTATTGGCTCATGTAATTCATCATCCTATACTGAACTAGCTAGACTTCAACTTTTTCTTTCTTATTATTTACTATAGTCTAACTTGCCAAACTTTTTTGCTGATGGCTATTTGCCCATTAGAAATCAAAAGTTAAAAGCAGTTAATCTTGAAAATGATTAACAGAGAAACAAAAAGAAACTTAATTAGTATAATAAAGTTTCAAATGCTTGGCTTTTTTTCTTCTGCTACATGAAGGAAATAAGAATTTTTCTTTGAAATCTGGTTCTCCATCTGCATGGACAGCCTAGTAAGAAAATAATTTTGAAATAAAAAATAATTTTGAACAACACATTAGTATTTTTAGAGACATTAAAATTATATTTTGCATTTAAGTTAAATTAGAATTATTTCACCAAACAATTTCAAGTAGCAAATAGAAAGAGATGTCAAGGAATGAATTTAAATATCAATATTTTATTGTTTTTCATTTGGAATATTTTAGTGAAGTCATTGGTCTTAAAATTTCTAAACCCCATTTAAAATATTTAGTTTAGGTAAGAAATAGTCATTTTATTAATTTATCAACCCAAAATGAAATATTTGGGGAATAGGACTTTACAGCGGAATTTGGAGAATACCCCAGAATCACAGCATTTAGGCAGGAAGACAAAATTGTGTGTGTGTATGAGTGTGCATGTGTGTTCTGTAAAATAATAAAGACTGTTACCTCTATGAATATGTGAAGTTTTGTAGTTTATTGCTATGAGGTTTGAGATCAGAAAACTATAAAGCAGGACAGATTAGCAAAAGATTAGAGAAGAGATTAGTGAATGATAGATTAGCAAATCATGGGCATAGTTTGTAGCAGGGGCTTGAAGGAGATGATGACTATGTGACAGTGAGAATATTGATATGACATTGAGGGCTAAGAAAATATGGAGAAAATAAAGCCATCTTGAACTGGTCATGGAGGAAGAATGGCTTGGCTGCACTGATAAAACTGTGTTAATGAGGAATTGAAAAATACTTAGAAATATGAATGTTGAGAGAATGAGGAGGTGGTTGATTTAATGTCATAGATTCAGATGACAAAATGCCAAAATCTTCCAGAGATGCTTTAGGTAAGAGGGTGGTGTTACACGAACTATATGTGAAATAGATTTATGGTATCTTATTGGATAAGGGCAAGGTTAGAGGGATCCAGAACGGTTATAAAATTGTTGAAGTAGTTCAGTTATGAGGTGAACAAGGACTAGGTGATTAAACTGCTGGAAAAAAAAAGAATACAGATGCTAGAAATAGAACCTCGTAATGAAAAAATGAAAAGATATGTTTGTGTGTGTATCTATCTATCTATCTACAGGTATATATATATATATATATATATATATATATATATATACACTATTTAACCAATTTAATCAATTTTATTAAATATGAATTAAAGGAAATATTATTTTTCATTATTATTTCACAGTATATAACTGTAATTTTATTTCCTAGGGGATGGAGGTGGGGGTGAGAGACTGAATTATAAGGTAACAATCCTTAAATTATTTTGAGACAGGGTTTGAAAGTGCAAACAAACCCAGACAAAAATTTCCAAAATTTAATGCTATTTTCTTGTAGGTTTCTACTGAATCAGCATAAACCACATTTGTTAAATTAACCATATATCCTTGTGAAGTGAATAGAATGAAGGATTGAATTAGCTGCTGGATTAGTAATGAATCACTTGTAAATTCAAAGATAAATGTGCTGTAGTAAAGTAAGAAAACATTTATTCTGCTTACAATATACTTATTTTATATATGAGTTTAATATTTAAATCTTTAATGTTCTTAACTATCTTCAGGAATCATTTCTTTTATTTTAGTTTAAAATAGAAGAATTTTTAATGATAGCTAGTATTCCTACCTGTACATTTTCATATTTTGTCTGACACTTGGAAAATACTAATTTCATAAAATAACTATATGATAAAAGAAAGAACAGACTTTCCCAGTTTGTATATACAAAATGGATACTTTTAGAATCTGAATTCACTCTTGCAGTAACAGGATATGCTCTGAGATAAAAAACATAAACTCACTTTTCTAAAATTTAATAATTTCCAAATAAAATTTCTAATATACAATTTTATAGTTGTATTTACTAGACATGCCTTGTGCAATCCAGTAGTCATTAGCTACGTATGGCTTATTAAAACTAAATTAATGAAAATGAATACAATTTAAAATAGTGTGTTCATCTCTTGCTGTGGAGCACAGGGGTGTTATTTGAATACTCTTTGATCTTTTTAGGGTTTACTTGTTTCAGTTAATGCTAGAGTTTGGAAACCCCATACTCCTGTAAACTACTAAGAAATATTTTCTGAGACCCTCCCAGGTAAGCACTTGTGCTAGATGATAAACATGAACATTTTGTATTAATCCAATAATTGTTGTGAAGTTTGTAAGACATTGTATTAACATAAAAACTACTTACTTGTAAAAGACATTGAAATATTCAGGAACTTTCTAGTGAAAGAGACACTGAAATGTTCAAGAAAGTTATAATGAGTTATTCATTCCAGTGAAGATTAAACACCAATAAATAAGACAATACAGAAAGCATCCATTTTTTTAAATTGAAGTACAGTTGATTTACAATATTGTGTTAGTTTCAGGTATACAGCAAAGTGATTCATATATATATATATATATGTATATATATATATATTTAAGAAAGCATCCATTCCTAATCTTGACTGCAAATAGGACAAGAGGAAGCAGAGGGCACAAAGATACTATAGAATAAAAGATTTTAGTTAGATATAAGGAAATGTTTCCTGGTGTGGAAAGTAATTCCACACTGGAAGGATTTACTGAGTGACGTTATGGGATTTCTGGAAATCTTTAAAAATAGAATACATTTCGATCTCTCTAGAGAGGTATGTGATATGCCGGCAGGCATTGAGTTGGAGGATGAATTAGATTCATTGCCATGTTTTTTTCACAGCAACAGTTCTATGAATCTGTAGAGGACAATGACATTGGATAATTCTCACTGTGCTCTGCAGGGAGTCAGGTCTCCAGACTGCTTGTCCTTACAGAATCAGGGCCAAAATATTATCCTACATTCAACAACTTCTCAAAAACAGGAAATTAAAAAACCTGAAAAATACAAAATGCTAGTGTTTTGCCATTTTAAGAAGCAGTTTTTCTTGAAGTGAATTAGCATTTCCTTTCCTATGCACGCTTTAGAAGCTGTGCATAGTTCTAATTATGTCAGACTGTATATTCAAACTGTAATTTTATGGTTTAAAAATTAGAAAAGTATGTAAGGAAGTATAATTGCCACTATTTTAAAATAGTTCAGTTAAATACTGCTACAATATTTGTGTTGTGCTTGAAAATATGTACAGTTTTTTCAATGGTAATACCTTTTCCTGTCCTTAAATATATCTATAGAGTGCCTTGATTTTAACATTACCTTTTTTCCAACATTATCTTTTACAAATATTAATAAGAGTTGTTGCTTTTAGAAACTCTACAGGAAATAATAGCTGGAAAACCCTCTGTAGCTTAAGGTCAGTCATTAAAACTCACAACAGGGTAAGTAATTAGAACTACCCACTCTTAACTTGTAAATAAGCATAATTCGTTCCAAAGAGGAAATATCGAAACTCGGTTCATGTCTACTGTAATGTATTACTCAGATACTACTGAGCATTGCACATTAAGAACTTATTTCAACAACCACAACAAAGACCAAATCTGAACTGCTGATGTGGCTGTTCTGCAGTGAATGGGCTAATGTATTTACTGTGATTTCAGAATACATATGAAATAATGATTTGTGCCTTTAATCTGAGTGACATGATAAGCCCCACTCCTCACTTTGTGTGAAAATATTCCATCGGAGTTATACAAGTTTGATGTTCCAGCTACCTGGATTGTGTTCTAGCACTCCAATATTCAAGCCTGCGGCTGTGATGGAAATGAGGCAGTGGGCACCCAGGTCAGAGCCACAGAGAACCAGGAAGTTGGGAAGTGGCCTGAGTACACCCACTAGGGAGGCATTGGAAGAAACTGGACAGTTAGGAAACTGGGACAGGAGGACTAGGTAGGTTTGCTGCCATAGTTGACGGCATGGCTGCTTCAGAGCTGCAGTGAATCTCATCACATGTCCTGTACATCAAAGAAGAAATCCAAAGCCACAGCTCACCCGAAAAGCCAATGACTAATTTTTTTTTATCCATTGATGTCATTCTTAGCCAGATTTAAAATGGAAAGCAGAAGCAGGTCAGGCTGAGTCATACTCACAAGGCAGAATTTGGGAGAAGCAGGAATCAAAGGCTGGACCAGATGGCATTTTAAATCTGCAGAAAACTGTGTTTGAGAATAGCCGACCAAATAAACAATGAAAAATAATAACTGACCCTGGAAGGAGAACATGCTCCTGGGAGATGGGTGGGTGAAGAAGTCAAGATAAAATTGCCTGTGTGAGGCTTCGCCAGAGAGAAGGTTCTTTTGATAGGCAGCCTGATGTAGCAGAACAAGCCGCTGCTTTGGGGTGAGACAAACACAAGTTTATTCTCATACACTGGCTGTGTGATTCTGAGCAAGATACTTACTTAATCTCTGTTTCTTCATCTGTAAAATTCCAATAATAATTCTTATCTTCCAGGTTATTCTATTTAAAATCGAACAAGTACTGTGCATAATAATGTAGTAGAGAATCAGTGAACATTATTATGTTGAAGTTTCAGTGGATGGAAAGTGCCTTTAGCATTCATTCATTCACTGCATCATTCCTTCCTTCATTCATTCAGTAAGTAATTCTTGAATAGACACAAAATGCCAGAGAGTGCTGGAGGCAGAGGATACAATCAGGAGATAGTTACATTTCCTTAGAATATAGATCACTGGTAGCAAAGTATCAGCATAGTACTTGCTACAGAGGGGAAGGCACCAAGATTTAAGTAAAGTACAGAGAGGAATTGCATGAGTTGGGTATTTGTTCTTATCGGGATCATATGGTTTCAGACATCTCAACATTTCATGTGTCCCTAATTATTCTCTCTAGAGGGATTTCTTCCTCTCTGGGTAATAGCACTTTAGCCAGTCTCACAGGAATTGAGGCACTACTAAAGGCTTTCATATATATATATATATATGAAATGTGTGTGTATATACATATATGTAATATAAATTAGAGTTTGAGTAAGAAAGCAGAACCATCATGAGTGGTTTAGACTAAGGGATATTTTTTTATTATTATTGGGATTAAACATTTCACAATTGTAAGAAACACTGGGAAAATAAAGATCTGAAAAGGGGTGATTGAGGGATCCGAAAAAAACACTAATTAATGGTGAAGAAGTTCTGTGGAAAGCTGCTACCTATGCATGTGATGACAAGCATGACGTCCTTGTAAGTCAACTGGACAGCTGGACGTAAAGCAGAGATAAAGCAAGGACAAGCTGGGAGCCAATGAGGACACTCTGGAACCCACAAGGACAAACCGGAAGCCACGTCCATCTGTCACTACACCTAAACTCAGTGTTGTTGGCTATTTGCTGAAGAAACTGGTGGCCTTCATCAGGGACCTGCACATGCACCTCACTCAGGACACCAAGGAACTGGAAGAGGATGGGGAGAAGGGTGAGTTTGAACGAACTGCCAGTTTGGCTGCTTTCCTGTGCGATATGGTGCCATCAAATTAGCCACAAAGGGAGTGAAATGCAGCGGCTCGCGGGGCCCTGCACAGACCTCTTGAGGATAATGAGTGATGCTTTATCGCCACCTTCCAAACATCGTGTATATTCCTGTATGGCCAACCTAACCCAATACCACAAAGGAAAGGGAATTCCGGGAGATTCAGTTTTCAGCCTTTCCAGGCTGGCACAGTGCAAAACCACCCCTGAGACAGGGAAGCCTTTTGGTATCGTTACCCTTATAGACAAACTCCCTGCAGTGTGATTCCATTAAACCCTGTCTGCATCTGTGATTCTCAGAAAGAGGCAGAGGAGGAGTTGAGAAGGGTAGAGCTAGGTGAATAAGGGGAGGCATCCAAGAATCACTTCAGGAGCATTTTCTAACTGCTCGCCTCTGCTTCTGTTTCTTCACCTCCCAACGCCCTGAGATTTTAATTACGTACTTTGATTTACAGCAAGAGAACTTACTCTGCTACTGCTGCAAAAATCACAGTACAGGGCTTCCGTGGTGGCGCAGTGGTTGAGAGTCCACCTGCCGATGCAGGGGACACGGGTGCCATGGTCGCTGAGCCTGCGCGTCCGGAGCCTGTGCTCCACAGCTGGAGAGACCACAACAGTGAGAGGCCCGCGTACCGCCAAAAAAAAAAAAAAAAAAAAAAAAAAAAAAATCACAGCACAGCAATTACCGATACTGGTGGAAATGTGCCCCTTCCATTGGCTATGTCTGTGTGGAATATAGATGAGTACCGCTGTTTTGTATGCTATAGTAGTATTTGTTTGTTTTTACTACTGAATTCTCGGCTCCTTAAAGGCAAGAGGAGAGTCTTTCTTCTGTCTTTCACACTCTGTTCCAATTTATGTTTAGTCTTGTTATGCAGTAACTCTCAGTTCTCAAACTCAGGTGCCCTCAAGGGCCAAATACACAACACAAATGTGCGACCAAAGAGGATGGTGGGGGCTGAGTGCTAGAACCAGAGTAGCAGTACCTAACCTAAAGCCATTCACATGGGGCGGGGCAAGTGGGAGGCAGGGGAGGGAGAGCGAAGAGTGAGAGTGATTGATAGGGGAAGAGACCAAATAAAATGCATATACCATTACCACCTGCCCCACCCCCTGGGGACGTCTACACACCACCTGCCATCACTTCTGGGAAAATGGTTGAGGTTGCCATTTTAATATATAAAGTTTACTTTTATTACTAGGAGCCTAAGGTTCATCTAATGTGGCTTACATTAAGGAATCAAGTATTATGGATTATACTGTGACCAGCAAATGATGTTCATAAACAATACAGATCTCTAACAGCTTTGACAATAACCCTCTAATGGAAACTAAAATATTTTAATATTTCAATGAAGTAGCATATGACCTACTTAAAAAGCCCTTGATTGCAACTTATTGACATAGCTGGAGGAAGATAAGAAGTGTATTAATATATAACATTGGCTTATTTGTTCCTCCAATTAGTAAAATATTAGTTTAATAACATTAAAACTGTGAATGTGATCTGGTATTAAATAAAATGTCGTTTACTGTTATAATTAAATTAAGTTACTAAAAGAGTAAATGATCCTGAATTTACAAAAATAAATAATACTTATGTTAGTAAAAAGTCTGTATGTTGTGATAAATCTTGAGTTTCATAAATGCTAACTTATAAAACATGGCTTTGCATTTTAAAAATTTTACAAACAATACTTACTAAGAAAGTACATTTCACACCAGTTCTTCAGTTCATAATTTTTTCTAGTTGTTCAGTTTAAGCTTTTAAAATGTTGCTAAAATGTTACATCGGAAAATTAATTGCCACATTTTAAGATAAATTAATATATAATTTAGAAAAGTCTACCATATATTGGATACAGAAATTTAGAGAAAATCTTATTTTCAGCTCCAATTTTCAATTTTTTTTTTAACTTTCTATGCAATGCATGTACCCCCCCCCAACTTGCACTTCAGGGCACAAACGTCCACTGGCAGTGAGAGGCACTATTAAACTTTCATAGGTAATAAACCAGAGTTGACAACTGGGACATGCTTGGTGCTTTTGGAACTGCTCGCTGATGAACAAATAACTGAATGAGTAAGTAAATAAATGAACGATTTCTACGCTTTGATTATTAACTAGTCTTCCTTTTAATGGTAAACTATCCTCCAGTCAGTTGTTAAAATACATAGCTGTTTGGGAGTTTTGAGATATATCAGTCTGATACATTTGATACTTTACATAATGTTCCACCTGTCCTTTCTTACATATTGAAGGCACAAATATGTCTCTCATATATTCATCCAATATTTTTCTCATTTACAGATAGACACTACTTGTTTTTCTTTTCCAGAGTTTATTAATTACTTATAAATCACTCTTCATCTGTAGGATGAAACAGATTTACAGTGTTGCAAAACTAATGTTGGCCACAAAAGTCAATACCTTGCCTACACTCTATAAGCTATTTATGTAAAAAATTGATGTTAGTCATTATAACCCAATTTATATCATAAATAAAGGGATAAAAAAATGAACAGTTAAAAAGAAATTATTGGCAGTGGAAGGTACCACTGATAGGGCCTAGAAAATTAAATTTATTTTATGAAAGCAGTGAGATACATATGACGGAAAAAGAATAAAGCTTTACGGGTCGGTGAGCCTGTGTGCTAACTCAATACTGACATTATATTCAGAGATTTTGGGTGTAAACAACAGAGAGCAAATATGGGTTTTAACCATGAAAGGAATTTTTTTGGAAGGAAGTTGTTAGCTCATAGAGTTAAATGGAATGCTGGAAACCACAGATTTCGAAATGGTTAGGAACTTAAGACAGCTACTTGGCAAAATCATGCCATTGGAATAGTGGCTAGGATCATTCTGTTGCTGATACTGGACCCCACACTGACCATACTGACACTATTGGCACTGACACCACACGTGGGTGCTGCACTGTGGCTGTGGTTATAGTTGGTTTTTAACTGCCCTTAATTCTTTGGGTCACTTGCTCTAGATTCACAGTCCCAGATGATGTCTTCCTGAGTCACATGTTGATGCTCTGAGGCCTGGAACCAGAGAAAGCAAGCAAGTAACTGGAATGTTCTGGTTCTACTGCGGGAGGGAAGACCCTACCTCTAACCAAAAGATAATAGGAAGACAGAGTCTCCAAAACTGGAAGCGTGAATTGTATGTATGTTAAAGTGAAATTTGTATGTATCAAAATGGCTAATAAGCACTAAAACCATTAAAAAGCTGTGTGATCTAAGAGGGCACATGATTCAACTTCTCTGGATATTTTATTTTTTTTTAATTAATCAATTAATTTATTTGGCTGCATTGGGTCTTAGTTGAAGCCTGTGGGATCTTTCATTGTGACGTATGGGCTTCTCTAGTTGTGGAGCACTTGCTTGTATCTAGTTGTGGCACATGGGCTCCAGAGTGCACAGGCTCAGTAGTTGCGGTGCATGGGCTTAGTTGCCCCGCGGCACGTGGGATCTTAATTCCCTGACCAGGGATTGAACCCGCATCCCCTGCATTGGAAGGTGGATTCTGAACCACTGGACCACCAGGGAAGTCCTGGGATATAATTTTCAAACCTGCAAAATGAAGACGGGATATCCATAATGTCTACCTTAAAGCAGCATAGGTTTTAAGTTCACTTAGAAAGATAATGCAAGCACACTGTGCAAACAACAACAACAATCAGTGAGAATCTGGACCACTGGGGATGAAATGATAGAGTACTGGTAAAGAACATGTTTACACTATTTGATAACTAGTGATATCAGAGATGAGTAACTTGGGGGCTAGTCAGCTCTTTACCTGCATGATGTATACAATTCACCACTTCCATGAACACCATAATGACAGGTAGATGTTATTACTTTTAAGGTAAATTTTCACAAGAGTGATGAAAAGGATGAGAGCTTTTGGGAGGAGCAGGAAATAGAGTCTGTGACAAAACATAGCAATCTTTCAGGTTATTTACAACAGAAAGTGGGGTAAAATATTGTGGAGTTTGGGGAAAAACACTTTACAGAAATTCTCTTGAAAACAAAGTCAGCTACATAGTGATTGGAGAGAAATGTACCTCATATAATATACCATTATATGTTTCATAATTTTTCATATCTTTCAATATAGTTTATATCTGTAAGAAAAAAATTACTACTTTTCAGTTGCCTTAACAAATCCAAAGGTTAGAATCATCATAGAAGTACTCAAGTATTTTTCAGAATATTTTTATTTTAGCAAATTTTGCCTTGAGACATAACAGTCTCTCCCATACTTCTTTTGATAATAAATAACACTTTTATAACACCTTTTATCTAAGACCACTTCAGTATCACTATAATTTTTCCCTATCCTTTTGCTCATAATTTAGTTAAGGTATCTAAGCAAATATGTAATATTGAAAGGGCTTAAACCTCAGTGGACTAGAATTTTTAAAAATCTGTGTTTCATTGATTAAAATTTAAAAAAAAAAAGATTGTAGAACCTCACTATCACCAACTCTGTGCTTAGGAAGTCACTTTTTCTCTCCCCTTTCCAATGTTCTCATATGACAATGAGAGAGTGTCCTAAATGATTTCTAAGATTACTTTCATCTCTGAATCTATGTGATTCCATCATACCACTCCTTACTTCAGCAAGTCACAATCTCACACTGTGTGCATAAGTAGTATTGAGTTGATGTTTCTTGACATATTTAATTCTCCTGTTAAGAATGTGTAGCTGACAATGGAAAGTTAAATGTGTAAGAAACACAAATGTCCATGTATCTATTTGGATATGTGCTCTCTCACTCTCTCTCTCAAAGAGAATTATAGATATAGGTAGATAGATCTCTGTGTCTATTACATGTATGTTCTTAAATTATGATAACATAATTTATTCTATGGATATTTATATTTGTACTATTATAATTCCTGATGTAAGTCTCTTATCTAAAAACCTTAGAGGCATGTTTTTGAATTTATAATCTGAAAAGTAATATAATTCATATACCATGTTTTATATAACACCCCCAGAAGGATTTGGACAGGAACCCATACTCAAATATTCTACAAATATTTCTACATTCAAATATTTCTATGTTGAAATGTATTTACTATTCACAAATAAACATTGCAGTTGAATTTTTACCATGTGCATGTATTATACTTAAATAAAATCAAAATACTATTAAAAAAAGAAAAGCAGAATATTGTGTTCAGAAAATAAAACCCTGATGTTTAAAAAAAGAAAAAAAAAACAAATTTCAACAGCTTCACGTCAAGTTCATGCCTAGTTTGCCAAATTAGTTCAGATCAGGTCAAGTTTGCCATCAAATGAATTAGAAAACAAAACCTTTAGTTTTAAGAGATTTTTGGATTTTATTTATGTGCATAATGGATTTTGAACATGTTTATGCTTTGTCTGACCAGAAAGGCCCTCTTTTTAGAAACAATTTTTGGATTTGCTTCTGTTCCAACTAGATGTTCTGCATTGAAGCTTAACGACATCTACAGAACACATCCCTTGCTGAACACAGTTGCTTAGCCCACCTGGGGACATTTACCTCCAGCTATGACAATCATATTTTTCCTTGGGAATTTTAAATTACAGCAAAAAGACATGAGTGCATCTGTCACTTTCTCTCTGGTGGCAGAGGTTTGAGAACCGTCAGGAACCCTGTTTCTTGGCTTGCGGGAAAAGTTTGGCCGCACAGAGAGAAAATGAAGGGACCCTATATGGAGATACAAGGGTGAGAAGTGGAGAGTGTCCTGTCAACGTTGCAGTCTCTGATTCTTGTTCCTGAAGCATCCCATTTGCAACCCTCTCCTTTCCAACAGTTTTGTGGTTCCCATGGCTTTAACAAACCAGTGTACATTCATTTACCTTTAGTAGTTTGAACTGGGTTTTAATTATTTTCATCTGAAAGACCCCTAACCAAGAATGGAAATATCTTTGTTGAGCTGCAGATGTTCATTTTGATATTTGAGCCTTTCCATTTGTCTTGAGTCCTGCAGAGTAACCCAGGTGCCCATTAATACCTTCATCTCTAAAGGGCAAGCCTGTTTAATCAGAGGTAATGCTGTGGCAGCAACTTAACCCAGAAATCTCCTTTGTTTAACACAGCAGAAGTTTGTTTCATGTTTACTGTACCTCTAAGTCAGTTTGCAGAGAGCTCTGCTTCATGTGGTCACCCATGGGCCAGGCTGACAGAGGTTCCACCATCTTTTACTTGCACCATCTGGGGAAGGTGGCCTCCTGGTCACTGTGAAGAGGAGGAGAGGACTGAGGGATCAAGCGCATACTCTGAAATGCTTGTGTCAGGAGTGACACACACCACTTCTGTGCACAGCCTTTTGTACAGAAAGAGTCAGTGACTCTACTGATGCACAGGAGGGCTCCTGGTGCTGAGAAATGGAGAGCGGAGCGCACGGGTTATTCCGTGAACTGCAGCCACACTGTCATCTTGGAATCCAATAAAATCTAGACTTAAGTTTAAGGGGTATCAGACTTAACAGTTGTGATGGACAAAACTTTTTTCTTGGAAAATAATTAATCAATGGAGGCCAAAGGAAAAGAGAGCAGCCTCTGTAGGGGACTGTGTGCCAACTTTCTGTCAGTAAAGGCTTCTGATTGGAGTTCTGGGCTCTGCATGTTGTTTCTCTTCTCTGACTGTGAAGACACCTTTCTGTCCAGTTCAGTCATTTCCTACAGATCTTCTGATCAAGATTTAAGTGATAGATGAAGGGAACTGGGGAAGGTCAGCAGGATAGTAGGTTATAGAAACATTTCCAGGAGAATTCCTTTCTCCTTTAATCACTAGTTTTACTTTCACTCAAGCATGTTAATGTAGATGTTCTTAAGTCAGGAGTATATTTATTTTGAACCTTTTAACACTGCAAATCAGCAAGCTGAGTTTCATATTCTAAAAGAACAAGGTAAACAAATGACACTAGTGAATAGAAAATATTAATCTCTCACATGCTTTAGTTTAAATAGTTATAGTAAAGTGCTCTCCTATTAAAATACATTAGCCTATAGCAAACCATTAAAAAATTCCAATGAATCCTTTTCTTCCCAAAGAAAACTATTTAAGCATTCAATCAGTTAATACAATGGATTAAAATAGAACATCATTTTGGTGGCACAATTTCAAAACAGAAGGAATTAGAGACATTCAGATACTGAACATTCAACACAAGCTATGATTTCAGCAGGGAGTCTTATTTGTCCTTTCTTCATTCTAACTCCATCAATTTCAAATTTCATTAACAGCAATGGGACACAAAAAGGTCCAACAGTGATGCTTTACAAAACCCTGCAAGTTTTGAATAATAGTGGTCTTTGTCATCATTTTATTTCCAAGTGTATGTGTTTATATTGTTTTGCTGAGGAATGACTCAGTATTTCTCCCAGTGGGCATTGAAGAATTAAGTTTTAAAAGACAATGAGTATTCAGTTCCACTGTGTATAGTTGAAATAATCTGATTTAACTTGGTTAGGTGTAAGAATTGGGGTAAGACTAAGATAATTACCTAATTACCTTTTGAGAAGACTAAGATGAATTACCTAACCTTCTGAATCATCTGCTGAAATAATTAGATTTTCAAGAATAAGAAGTTATTATTTCATGTAAATTAAAGGTGTTTTCAGAGTAGTTAGAACTAACACAGGAAGTTATACACACACACACCCGCCCACCACACCCATCCATACATGCATAAAGTGATGTTTTGTGTTTCAGTGTATATTGCCCATGAATTGTGTAAATGGCAAGCCGTATGATTTGTTCAGTAAAATTAGTATTTTAGAGTGGTAAGGGACAGAAGTAGGAACAAAGGAAACCAACGCAATTTCCCAGCTTCGAAAAAGTAGGTGTGCTACAAGTGATTATCAGTGTAGACTCTTCAGTACTGCTAGATGGTGGTGGTTAGCGCCATGTTTTAGGACTTGAATAATTACACAAACTACAGTTGGGTAAGTGGTCAGAAATATTTTCAACACTGTGAAGGAGCAAAGTGGCAGAAGCCTGGCAGCAGGATGAGGGCAGTACCTTTTAGTCACTTTGTGGGAATTAGGAGGTCAGGGTTGCTCTGGGGTCAGTAGGTTATCAGATTATCGGAGGTTATAAAACAAAGTCTCAAATTATCAGAGGTTGCAGAAATGCCTTGTTTCAGAGAAAGGAGAGAAAAAGAGTCTTACTAATAAGATTATTATTTCTGGGTAAAATATCCTCAAAAAGTGCTACTACTGAAAAATTAAATTATTAGGCAAACACACCCTGGTCTGTGATGTTGAGAAGAGAGATTGAATAGAATAGAGTGCTACTCCTTTTCCTCATAATCCGTTTCTCTCATGCCACACACACACACACACACACACCCACCGATTTAGTATTATTTATATTTTGTTTCTTTGTTTTTTTTTTTTTTTTTTTTTGGTACACGGGCCTCTCACTGCTGTGGCCTCTCCCATTGCGGAGCACAGGCTCCAGACGCGCAGGCTCAGCGGCCATGGCTCACGGGCCCAGCTGCTCCGCGGCATGTGGGATCTTCCCGGACCGGGGCACGAACCCGTGTCCCCGGCATCGGCAGGCGGATTCTCAACCAATACGCCACCAGGGAAGCCCATGTTTAGTTTCTTAAAAGTCTCCCAGAATCTCTATTTCTACTGTCTTCTATTCCCCTGTTAAAGGAAATCTCTTCAATTCCCATTTATTCAGTTTATTACATGCCGGGAGCTGGGCTAAACACATTAATGTATTTAATATTATCTGGTTAAAAAATTTTGTGATAACAGGCATTGACACTATTTTTCTCTTCACCATGAAACATATCTGTGGGCAATATCCTAGGAGGGAGATGTTTAGAGATTTTTAGTGGAAATATTTAGTGGCATTTAATACCCCTCACTCTTTCTTTCCAACAAACGAAAAACAACAAAACTGTTCAAAACTTACTACTTCCTTATTATATTTCTATATTACATTTTTTGTGATTATAACTGCAACTGTCATAATCATAAAGGAGAGCAATGTAAGACCTCTGGAGCTCAAATTCAGGAAAAATGGAAAACAAATTTATAGTAATCATTCATATGTATATAGGGGAAACTTTTGACATCTTATTTAAGTGAACTTACTGGACACTAAAATCCAAAGTCCTTAGGAGACTACATTCTGAAATGTAGCCTGGCTACATTTCATTAAAAAATTATTAGACTTTCTGGGATGATGACTTCCCCATGAGAAGATGCCACTTGCAAAGGATTTCCTTCATCTCTCTGCAAGATAGAAGAGGAAACACAAGAAGTGCCTGATGCAGAGCCCCAATTCCTACTTCATGAATGTGAAATGCCTAGGATGCTATAAAATCACCACTGTCTTTAGCCATGCACGAGCAGCAGTTTTGTGTGTTGGCTGCTCTACTGTCCTCAGCCAGCCTGCAAGAGGAAAAGCAAGGCTTACAGGAGGATGCTTCTTCAGACAGAAGCAGCATTAAAAGTACCCTGAATCAAGATGAATGGGAAACCATACCATAAACACATTTTGAATACAAAAGCATCATTAAAGATGAGAAAAACTTTAGATTCTTCAGCAATTTGGAGAACTGTTCATAAAGGTAAACCCTTTGAAGATGTCTGCCTTAATGGACAATGTTCTTGAAAAAAAAGTAAAGTTGGTAAATTTTAATTTTGATGAATTCAGGAAGCACAGTGAGAATTCAGTGTTGTGGAAGGTGATAATGACACTGCATGCAGCCAGCTTATAAGACACTTAACAGCTCTGATTAGCAGTAGAATAGCCTGGCCAGAGCATTAAGTCGTCTGCATGAATTTTTAAAACATAAAAAACCGAAAAGAAAATAAAAACCAAGAAGTATTTAAAGTGCTTGGCAGCAACTGAAGTAATTTATATGTAAACCATGCTAGAGATTTCAAGATATAGAGGAAGAGAGAGAACAGTGGAGACATGGTACCTCCTGGCTGCTAATGGAGGACGTCCAGTATCCACAACAACAAAAACTGTCCCTGGGCACATTTTTGTGAACATTTCTGATGGTTATCTACCACTAGGGAAAAAGGAAGACCAGGTATTTGCCTTCTGAGAACTCTGGCGGATGAGTGGCAGACATTGGGCTACACTCAGCCAATCATAAGCATCCTCCTGGTGTGTATTTAGTCTGGATGTATCATTAAAAAACAGGGATAGTTTAAAATCTATTCTGCAAGTGGCAGCAGCAACAGCACCCTCTTGGCTCCAATAGGGTAGTGGGCATGGGAGCAAAGGAGCCAAGAGCAGTTTAAAAACACAGTCTTTGTGAGGTCATCTTGAGTGTGGTTCTAACCACCAGGATTCCTTTGATTTCTGAACATTTTCAAGCCCGAATCACCCTCATGCCCTGTCATCCAGAATCTTGACTGCAGCCCACATACAATAGCCAGATACCACAGTGGATACAAATTGTCCCAGCTTCCACTGTGAGCCAGATCTCAACCATATGATTCTTTACCATTGTGAGATTCTTAAAGTTTATACCATAAATTTACTGTTTGCAGTCTGGAAGAGAGCACATAGTGATATTTAACAAATACCTCTTGAATGAAAGAGTGAAGTAGGCATTTTATGCATAATTCAGTGGAAGTTTGAGCCTCACAGATTCAAAGACCTAAAGCTATTTTATAGAATACACTAAAGCCGGTAACAGGAAGCTATACAGAGAATTACTTGAGCACAGGCAGGGGTGTTAATGGTGCAATGGTGGTATGCAAATATATGCCACATGCTTTACTAAAAACTCAATTCTAATGATTTTTTAAACATCTTTATTGGAGTATAATTGTTTTACTTTGTTGTGTTAGTTTCTGCTGTATGACAAAGTGAATCAGCTATATGTATACATATATCCCCATATCCCCTCCCTCTTGCCTCTCCCTCCCACCCTCCCTATCCCACCCCTCTAGATGGTCAGGAAGCACTGAGCTGATCTCCCTGTGCTATGCGGCTGCTTCCCACTAGCTATCTATTTTACATTTGGTAGTGCATATATGTCAATGCCACTCTTTGTAAGAACATTCAACTTAATTTGCTGAAGTAGATATAAATAATTTATAAAGATAATGTCACTCAACAAAGGACTGGAAATGTGTAAGAGTGAAATGTGAAGTCTTTGGCCAAAACATAGCCACTACTTTGTAATGGTCAATGTACCAGAATCCTGGCTGATTAAGCAATGTGACTGCCATCCATCAAGGCTTCAAAAAGACTAGTGATTTTCATTTTCTAATCTTGCAACCTGGTGGACTAAAACAAGTTGTCAGTGTACACCCTTTGAAGAGAAAATAATAAAATGTGAGAATGGTGAGTGAATATTTTTCCATGGTTTATTTAAAGAATTTAATAAAGCAATAAGATTATTAACTGAATGACGCTACCCACGTGGTGCTTTTAAAATAATGTTTAATACAGTAGTCTCTTTTTAGAACACATTACTTTGAGAATTTCTTGCTTGGAGAAATTCTGCGTGTTCTTAATTATCCTGAAACAAGTATAGTTAAAAATAGATTTTCACATAATAGTTTTACCTCCAAGGGAATGATATTTCATGTCTTTGTAGACATCTAAGAAGATATAATATATGTATATTTAAAATTCAATTGCATAGACACCAGCATCCTTCTAAGAACAATAGATGAGTTTGGGAGACTGGAGAATTGGCCTTCATAAAATCTCACTATGGTTGTGGCTGAGTTATTTATTTATAAAATGGGCAAAATGCATTAATCATAAATGATAGCTTTTTAGAATACAGAGCAGAGTCTAGAATTATGATTATCATGTGTTTCCCACAAGATCTAACTGATATGCCATGTTGAGATGGTAACTTCTGTCCTTGAGGCACTTCATTTGGCTCTTTTCACTGCTCTCTAGAAGAAAATAAAGCTCCTTACCCTGCTTTGAGTTTGCTGTAATATGGCCTGTGATAATTTGGCATCATAGTTTATTGCTTCAGGTAAACTCATAGCATGAAAATAGGAAACTATTTATTGAGTGCTCACCACATGAGAGATCAGATGTACTAGTTCTGGGTTTCTATTGTTTGCCCCTATACATTGAACTGCTGGTGGTCTGTGAACTTGCATTTCAAATTCAGTTTTGCCCTTGGAAACTGCCTGTTCTCTCAGTACCTATTCTGCTATCGATTGCTGCCTGTTTTCTCAGACTTAGCTCCATGTTCTGTGGATATGTCCCAAATCACTTTCTCATTTAGATCAGGCTTCAGTCTGGAATATGGAAATTTACATTTGATCAGTACATTATAAAAGAAACAAAATTCTAATTGCCTCCCTGGGAAATCTCACTGAAGGAGGTATTGGGAAGATACTTAACAATTTTTGTAATCCTCTGATGGATTAGTTAATGATGATTTACTTGTAATAATTATCGATAATAACAGTGGTGAGAAGGGTGATCAAATTAGGACTAAAGTGTTTTTCACTGGTTTAAAAACAGTGCTTTATGTCACTTTGACTGATTGTACAACTTTCATTCACATACAGGGAGGTCAAGAGTTGTTAGTGCGTACATTCAAGTGCTTGTCAATAAAAGAGTAATACCTCCCAGCATTCATACTACTCTGACAGTGTATTTATATATATTCCTGATATCAGCTTTAGTAATGAATACAACTTGAAATAAATTTAATGACAATTTAAAAACTTTCCACAGGTGCCAGCTTATTAATTAAAAGATTTTCATCTACAGTGTACTCTCCTTAAAGATATATGAAAATATGCCTTTAATTTGCTTTAACACTGGTTGATTAATGTTAGAAGGTTTACATTGAGAATTTTTATGAATGACCTGATTTCACAGCATGTTTAGTGAATTGTGTTTTATCCATTACTCCATCATATGATATGAAATTTTAGTGCTGGTAGTCTGTATGTTTCTTAAAAGATTAGATGCTTAATTTTCTTTTTTTAATAAGAAGACGTTTATGTAGGTATGTATGTATTTATTTATTTGTTTGTTTATTTTTGTTTTGTAGGGTTTTTTTGGCCACATCTTGCAGCATGCGGGATCTTAGTTCCCAGCATGCGGGATCTTAGTTCCCTGACCAGGAACTAAGTCCCCTTCATTAGGAGCGCCGAGTCTTAACCACTGGACTGCCAGTGAAGTCCCAGATAATTTATTACTGTAGAAAGAATATGCACTTAGGTTAGAATTCTGGCTTTGCTTCATTTGATGTCATGCAGGTTACTTAATTCCTCTAAAGCTTTGGTTTATTTATCTGCAAAGTGGGATGAATGATGTCTATTTCATAGACTTCCTCCCTCCTCACATCCAATCTGTTTTGAGCCCTGTAATTTCTTTCTGTAAAATACTTACGAAGCATAATATTTCTGAGATATAAACCGATGTATTTTCTTCCTTGGTAATCTCTAGTCCCTGGTTGCCCATAGGTTTACATCAAGAACCACCCCTGGTGGACCTTCACTGGAGAGTTATTTTCATGTTATGGAGAAGATAATCTTTACATCTGAGTTCACAGGACTGTGAGGCTTCCTACCACTAAGAATGAGGACGAGATGATGTAAGATAAATTTAGATCACATGGGAAGAAAAATAGGAAAGCTTGTTCCTTTTGCTGCTTTAGAGTGCAAGTAAAGAGAAGCAAGCAGCCAAGTTACATGTATTTCCTGTTGAAAATCCTAGAAGTGGAGAGGGAAAGGCAGCAGGTGCTTGGGTCTTCCATCATAAACGTGGGAGAAGACTGCAGCTGCCTGGGGTAGACCAGCATCAATGGTGGCGACCCAAGCAAAGTAGGAAAGTGGTATCACAAAACGCTTAAGAGAAGAGAGGGTCAAAAGTAGCCATCCCAGATTTGCCTGGCAGGATGCAGAAGTTTCTACCTGCTTTGCGGTATATGGCACGATATATGCATTCAGCAGCAGTGTACTTGTATCAAGTCCCCCATGACTGAGCATGAGGTGTCCCCCTACAGAAGCTGAGGGCTGGGCAGCTTTGGAAGGAGCTGTTGGAGGACGTGGTTGATCTTAGAAGGTCCACCAATGCCACCAACTGAAGGTTAGGCCAAATCAACAAAAACAAACAAACAAACAAACAAAAATGCCCTCCCCCCGATTCTAACAGTCATATCAGGAACAGAGAAGCCAGGAAAACTCCCAGCGATCAGGTGGTAAAGGGAAATCACCAAAAAGAAAGAGAAAACCCAATGTACAGCAGTGAGCATGCCCCCTCTACTCTCAATGAGAGTGTTTAAGCATCCTTCTTCACTAAAGTCACATTCTCCTATAACATCTTACATAATTTTAAAGCTTTACTATTTATTCCTAAGTCTTTAATCCACAATGATTTGTTATATGTGTGTACCCATAGGAGGTGTAGTCAGGATCTAACTTTACCATTTTCCATGGAGATAACTTCTTGTTAAGGAACCATTTATTAGAAAGGTGTTTCTCTCCACATTGAATTGTAATACCACCACTTTCAAACAGTATTTCTCTCTCTAAATATCTATTTATCTATCTTATCATCTATCTACCTATCTATCTATCTATGGATTCCAATCTATTCCAGTGTTCTATTTGTCCACCCCTATATAACTCAATACACCATGTTTATTTATTTATTGCCATAGTTTTAAAATTAATCTTGGTATCTGGTAAGGAATGAGCCTTAACTTTGTTCTTTTCTTCAAAATTGAAAAATGTCACTTCTTGGCAGTTTTTTATAAATTTTAGGGTCAGTTTCTCTAATTCTGTGAGAAACTTTGCTAAGATTTTGATTGAAATTGGTGTAAATTTATAGTTAAATTCAGAGACAAAGGGCATATTTGCAATGAGTGTCCTCCATCCAACAACAAACAATCTCATGCTGTTTTTTTTCCTGGTCTGCTAAAGTCTCTCAGCAATATTTTGTGAATGTCCAAAGGACAGCTCACACCTATTTTGTTGGACATTTCTGGGTACATTATTATTTTGTTGCTATTATAAAAGGGTGTTTTATCTCCCCACTTATTCTTTCAAATCAGCTATTTCTGGTATAAAGGCATGCTATTAATTTTGTAGACTGCTATAACACCCAGCATCTTTGCAGCAGTTTCCTTAGTCCTCAAACTTTACAAATACAGTTTTATCTTTTCCTTGCCAGTTTTAATATTAATAGTTTAGACAGATGGTTCTTTATTATATTCCTAATTTTATGTGAATATTTTAAAATGCTTCCATTAAGTATTGTTTACTTTTCATTTTTGATAGCTATTCTTTATCAATTTAAGGGGTTTAACTTTTTTTCTAAGCATATTTTTATTCAATAGACAATTTTTTTTCAGTGCTTTTTTTTTCCTTTTATTGAGATTGGTACATGGTTTTCCTTTTTTAACCTATTAAGTTAAATGTTACTTTAGTAGATATTCTTGTGTTGAATCATACTCTGGTGACAATATTACTTTATCCTCTTTTTATATTCCCATTTCAACAATTACCAATGTATTTCTTGGTATGATTATTATTTTTTTTTTTACCTTGTTTCAGGTCCCCCATTTCTCAGTGTTTGACCTTGTCCTCATCCCCTTCCGCACTTAAAAATTTACATGTGCATCTCTTCTCTCAACACTCCTTCTTATCTTAAAGTAAAAGGTGTCCTTAACACTCACTCTTCCCCATTCTCTCTGTTTCACCATCTTTCCATCTTCTTCAGTTACTTATGCTATTTCATTTCTGATGTACAGCTTCTTCTTTTCTACTACTTCCATATTCTCTGCTTCCAAAGGTGCTTATGCACCTGTTCCCTGCAATTCCTTCGATCTGCACTTATACCCGAGATGGTCTACCCTTTTCTTTATTTGACATCAGATTTTGTTTGTTTGTTTGTTCTTTTGTTTTGCCCCAGTGTGTGCCTTGTGGGATCTTAATTCCCTCATCAGGGATCGAACCTGGGCCCTCGGCAGTGAAAGCATGGAGTCCCAACTGCTGGACTGCCGGGGAATTCCCTGACATCAGATATATTGGAGGGATAGAAAAGGCTTGGTGCTCAGGACCTCAGCTCCCCCACCCCCCATTGTTCTCAAACTGCACTAAGTTTATCTGTGACCTAATTACTAAGTCAATTAACCTGTTTTCATCCTTCATTCAGTTGAATCTTCTTGATGCATCTAACATGGCCTGCTGTCTTTTTGATATAGCTGTCTTCATTAGTTTCTGTGACACTGTATTTCTTTGATTTTCTTTCTATATACTGGATCATTATTGCTGTAACTTTTTTCCTTGCTGTCTCCCCTCTAAATATTAATGAATTTGTACATAGGAAAAAAAACTAAAAGCATCTTTTGAAACATTAAAGGTCTGTTGATTACATAAGTTTCACTGATGATTGGAAATTCCGTCTAACGTGGTTTTTGAATGCCTCTACATTATAAATAAATTATATGGTCAAATTAATATCATCAAAAATTAATTTTTTTGCATTAGAGGTATTTTCTCTCTTTTGTCTCTGTAATGACTGAGCATATCATACATGAGAATGTCAAAAAGTGAACATCTGCTGGTTAAAATACTTACATTTGGGATGGGAATTAAATATATGTTCTTTTTCAACATTAAACCAGCTTAAGGATAAAAAATTATTGCAGTCAAGTTTTTTTTTTTTTCCGAAATATGACTAACATATCTCTTTTGAAATAGTTATTTTTAAGGTTGTCTTTAATTTTTTCCCATGGTTTAACATTGCTAATTAAGCCTACAAAAATCTGTACATAATGCATACTGATGCATAAAGAAAATGCATCAGCTTACCAGATTGTTCTATGATGGCTTAGATTATCAAACATTTGCAAGTTAAATTCAATATTACTGTAAAAATTTAAAGAATTGGTGGAAATTAACATAATTTATCTGCTCTGTTAATGAATAACCAAAATTTTAAAGTTCTTCAAGCTATTTTATATACTTATTAGGGTACTTTTAATTATTCATTTTTATTTAAAAATTAAATGACGTTAAGCATACAGTGTTTGATGAATATAAAAATATATACTATTGAATTATAAATCATTTTCCCTCTAGCTTCCAACTTGAAATGCCAATCATTTCACTGATCTTCATATTTCACGTAATGTAGAACCATTTATGGTCCCTGTGCTGCCATACGGAAAATAGCAATACTCGTCAACAATTTAAGCTTCATAAAGCCAAAAGGCGTTATTTCATTTGTGAGCTTCTTTTGTAATAAATACTGATCAACTCTCCTCTCTTATTTTTCTTTGTGACTTTACATGATGTTAGGCAGTTAGCACTCACCATGGAGGGTGTTTATTTGGTTTCTCCATGGCAGGAGACCACAAGCTCAGTGAGGGTGGCAGCAGGTCTTTCTTATTTGCCATTATATTCTCAGCACTTAACATAATGAATGGTTAGCATGAATGAATGCATTTATTTTCAAACTTTTGTTTCTATGCTTTTGAATATAATTGTTAATTAAAAATGAGCCACCCCTATATCTTTATCACTGCTTGGTCCCTAGGGCGTCAGAAGAATATTAAAACATGTTGCCTCCTGTCAAAGGCCTTCAGCATAACTGGAGATACAGATTAATGAATATGGATCAGTATAAGACATTATATAATTAAGATCCTACTTGAATTTCATAAAGTATAAATCATGTAGGTATTCATTATGAGGGCCTTCTACAGAGAACTAGGTCATGGAAGTGATAGCAGAATGAAGCATAAGAGAAGAAATACGTGCAAGAAACAGGGGAACTTTGGTTTCGGCATGAATGGAGCAAGACATTGAAGGCTTGCGGAAGGAAAAATCATAAAGCATTGGAGGTGCAAGAGGACCCAGGTCTCATTAAAAAAGAAAAGAGTGTTTGGAAATCGGGTAGTATTTGTATCTTGATAATAAAGGATTCTGAAAGGCAGGTAAAGTACTTTTTACCTTAGAGAGAAAAAAATATAGGGATCTAATGAATATTTGTAGGGAAAGAATAAGCTGATGGTATATTGCAGTAGCTAAGGTAAAATCATAAATCAGATAAACTGAAGTACAGTGTGAAATTCAGTGAGTGAAGACCTGGGATTTAGGTAGAGACAGCAGGAAGTAAAAGAAGAAAAAGATGGGGTGACTGACTTCAGATAAGTAAATGAAAAAGAGGTGAACCAAGCTGTCCAATTTGGGTAAAGAAATGCACTGGGCTTCTGTAGTTAGAGATAGGAAAATTCAGAGATGAAGGTGAAGTTTTGACACGTGAAATTTGAGATGGTAGCCAGATAGTTACATGGAAATGTCCCCAAAAATAACGAAACTACTTATGGGCTTCCCTGGTGGCGCAGTGGTTGAGAGTCCGCCTGCCGATGCAGGGGGCACGGGTTCGTGCCCCGGTCTGGGAAGATCCCACATGCCACGGAGCGGCTGGGCCCGTGAGCCATGGCCGCTGAGCCTGCGCGTCGGGAGCCTGTGCTCCGCAACGGGAGAGGCCACAACAGTGAGAGGCCCATGTACCGCCGGAAAAAAAAAAAAAAAAGAAAGAAAAAAAGAAACTACTTAAACTATACTATACAAAATAATTTCCCAAGCCCACCTACCTGCATACATATTCACACTATTTTATTCTCTTTAATTGTGTCTGTTTCTTCTAGAACATTTTCATCTTATAAATTTTATTCAGTTTTCACTATCATTTTTTTAATTTATTTTATAAATGGGTAAGTGCTTTCAGTAGGCTACTGCAGTTATCAAGAAGAGTGAAATGTCGTACAATCATTCTAAATACAAAATTGCTTATTTGAGAAAGATATAAAGTTTCCCTTCCTTTAAAATGGAGATGATAATTCTTGCCCTACCTAGCTCACAGAGTTGTTGTAAAGATCGTCAGAGATGATGGGCATGAAAGCACTTTGAAAACTAAAATCCTTTACAAATGCAAGCTCTCATAATTATGATTATACAGTGCCCTCTATATGAACCTGAAACAATTTTCAATTTTCATCTATCATGTCAGTCTTCTAATTCCTGTAGAGTATGTCCCACAGATTTTTATCATAGGACCATATTTTAATCAACGACAAATGCATTTTCATGAAAGCATAATATTGTTTCTATAATAAATATTCTTTGAACTCTGGATGAAGACTAATATGCATTTCAAGGACCATTATACTTCTGAGAGTTTTTTCCTATCTCTTTCGTTCTATAACTTCATCTTTTCCCATTCTGTGCATTTTAATTCTAGGATAAGCACTACCCATGGGCTCTACCTGCTTGTACCAGTCTGTCCTAGGAATCAAACCAGACATTGAAGGTCTTGTAAGAACATGGCACCGTCAGCCTCATCATTTAGAGCAGCTTGGAACTGGGGCTTGGTAACGACCAGACCTAAAAGCTGTTGTGTCAAAGAAAGTTCTAATTTTTCTTAACTCTCCTCCAACTCTCTATCAAATTAGTACTGAGACAATGCTTATAGTGTTTGTTTTGGCCATTGACATAATGATGACAACAAGAGTGGCATAATCCCTTGGGTAAACACGGGTTTTATGATTATCATCTCTTTCTGCCCCCCAAATCCAGAAAAGTAAAGCAAATAGTTCAAATTCTCTAGATGTACAGTATATATTAGAGCATTTTACATGCATATGAGTAATCAAATGCTCCATTGACATATGTTAATATTGCCATTTTTGGAAAAAATTGAGTCAATTTAGTTGTTACAATACTGGGCTAATTTTATGTTCCAAACCTCTTAAAAGATAAAAAAAAAAGCATTGCTGGTTGGAATACTAAATGCAAGAAGTTAAATTTAATCAATTTCTAAGAGACATATAAATGGATTTTTGGATAAGACAAATTTCAGATATGTACTGTTATTTTTAAAGAAATCCTTAAAAACCATCTAATCATGTGAGAAAAGTTACAATAAAAATGAAACTTCGGTATTATTCTTACTTCATCTAAAGATCATTTTAGAATGAAAATGACAGGGACTGTGATTCCCCTGCATCTACTCTCAGTCCTCAATTCTGAAGGGCTTCTTCCTAGGTCTTGGGAGGAATAGCCCCATTGTTCTGGATCATTGCATAACTTGTATTTTTATTCCTTGACACCTCTTCCCTAGAATCTTTTACAGGCCCTCTTCTCAAGGCTGACTCTCTTTGTATCAGAACCTGATGAAACTGGTCCTAGGTTTATGAAGCCCCTTGGCCTCTGCATTGTGGCTTTCCCAGCTGCACCTAGGAAAGGTGCCAGAGGTGTCAGGGCCAGCTTTTGGTTTTAGATCAATCTCAGACATCCCACACACTGCACCTGGTAAGCTGGTCTGTGGCTGGCCCTGAGCTTGACCATTCACCCTTCTGATCTAAGTCTGTTAGCCAGTTTCACCACACTTCTAGGAGGCTGTAGTGAGGAGCTGATTGTAGGAAAAACTGCCATATTCTTCCCACTATATCATTCTGCTGCCTCATAAGATGCCCTCATTATATTTCACCCTGATAACTTTAACTGTCTCTCCCTCTCTCTCTCTTTTCGTGGCACTTATACAGAGAAATGCAAACATCCACTTAGGGAAGAGGGCATCCTGTCAGAGTTGGGGTTTCTTTGATACTTGGATTAGGTCACCAAGTCACTGCAGATTTATGGAGGAAGGAGAAGCACTGCACTTGAGAATTTGCTATAATTGCCACAAGCTCCAAACCTGTAATTACTATTGCCACTCTGAGAACTTCAAGTGAAGCCTCCATAGTTAGCTTTTGCCCTTAGCTGTCCTGAATTTCCTGCCATATTTTTCTATGTTTGCCTTTGTTAGAATGTATAGTGGAAGCAGAAATTTAAAGAATCCAGCTGAATGTTTTTAGACTAGTACAAATAATGAGTTTTTAGAAATTTGTTTGATGCATAACACGTATCAACATGCAGAGGAGAAATTTAATTACTGGTAATATAATTAACTGTTCATTTTAAGAAAAATTGGGGAGAGTTGACTAGTATTTTCACTGTTTGTGCTCATAATATAAGACTTATGTAGCATTTTGTAATTCAGCATTTCAGTATAGTCCCATGAAGTAGGTGTTATCTTTACTCCATTTAAAGAGAAGGACATTAATGGGCTTTACAGATGAGGGATACTAAGAGGTCAGAGAACTCACAGATTGGCCTGATTCAGCAACTAGGGGCTCTCAGACTGCAATACCATACTTCTGGGTTCTGTGTAGAGATCCCTACATGGCAGTGACCACTACCTTACTTAAATTCATCCCTTAGTTCCACACTGTCTTCAGGGTAAACGACCAAGGAGGGTTACAGGTATTTCATTATATCACTCCATCCTGCAGCTCTGTTCTCCTCTTGCTACGTCCCTTCCTGTACCTTGGTCATCCTCGACCTCTTGTAGAGCCCATCATTTGGAAATGTCATCCCTCTTTTTAACCTGGATAACTGACTCTTATTTTAGGGACAAGATCCTTTGGGAAAACCTAAGTGTGGTCTGAGTTGGCCTCTGATGCCACCTTGTACAATCTCTATTTGAGCCATTAGCACCGTTAATGTACTACTCTGCTTCCCTTAGATTTAGCTTTTCAGGGTAATGACTGCCTCTTTCACTTTTGTTTCTGCTTTCTTTTCATCTATAAAATAAATAGAACAATAGCTACCCTGTAGATTTATTGGGAGGATTAGAGGTAACGTATGTAAGTAAAGTAACTAACAGTGCCAGAGACATGGGAATAAAACTAACAGTAACTCATATTTATTAAACTCATTTTCTGTGTGTCAGGTACTATGGAAGGCATTTAATGTGTATTATCTATAATCCTTATGTAATGATTTTATTCAGTGGTCTGAACTCAAAGCCAATATAAGCAGAAAGCACTTTTACTTTTTGTCTTCAACTGTGTTATCACATCTTTGACCCTGTGATTTGATACATGTAAGGCAGAGGCCATAATTTTTCAGACCGTTGGTTATAAACACAATTTAATTTCAACAACTGAAATTTATTTTCAGTTATTAAAATTTTCAAGTGTCCTAAATTCAAATAAAATTCAAAATGTCTCCCATCCCCTCAGTTCAGGCCTGCCACTAGCTCTAGCCCTGCATTTTAGAATAATTTGTGAATTGACTGGGATTTTTCTAGTCTCTCTCAGTAATAGATATCTCCGTTACTGGCAGGAGCTGTCTGCTTTGTGGGGTATACTGGTAGGCTCTTTAGAACCCTGCTATCTCCCCCATACCACCACTATTTTGGACCTCAGCTCTCTGACAATGGACGTTTGCATTTTACCTATCACCCAGCTCCAGCACACAGTAACCAATCCAATAACCTCCTTCTCTTACTTTGGCAGGAAATACTTTTCTGTAGGATCCTATAAGGATAGCAAAATACTTTCAGTGGGATGTACCAAGCCTATAGGAGATGCAGGCATTCTTGTTCTGACAAGTAATGGAATGTAGGTCTGCTTGTCTGCTGTCTTCCAGCCAGCATTCTGCTTTCTGAATTCTCTAGGAGGGAAAGGGTCAGTCATTTCGATGCTCAGATGCTTCCCCAAAATCCAGGGGCCACAAGCCAGCTGTTCCAAAATCTTCTCATCACAGTGGTCATGCAGAAATTTGTCCGCACACTTCTGCTCAGCAAGCCTGTGGTCAGAATTGAGGCACTGGTCTGATCTGCCCCACCCACTATTTTTAGATCCCTTGGAGCTGGCCCCCTAGGATAAGTGTGTGGAGTGTGTGTGCAGGGCAGGAGATAAGCTGAAACTGCTCCTTTGGATAACATCTCATTGCCTTGACGACTTTCTCTCACAATGCACTTCAAATTCTGCATTTGATGATCCAGATGAAGGGCTAGGTTTGTAGCCAGTTTTGCTGCTTGTTAGGAAACCCTAGGAGAGGTGCCTAGCAGCTACTCTTTAGAGTCCTTTCTCTTATCGTTCTCTTTTTTTTTTTAACATCTTTATTGGAATATAATTGCTTTACAATGGTGTGTTAGTGTCTGCTTTATAACAAAGTGAATCAGTTATACATATACATATGTTCCCATATCTCTTCCTCTTATCCTTCTCAATTGAGGCTTTAGCTGAAATGTTTGAAGTAACAGAAAAACCCTGCTTCACATCTTGTAATATATAAAGCACTCATTTACATCTGAAGAAACTGTCTCTAGGAGTTACGTTATTTTTCCTATGGCCACTAAACTTATTTAGTGAAAGTCAAAACTCAATTTGCATCTAGGTTAGTGTGATCCCAAACAGACGGTTCTGTTCACTGTACTGTTTACCTCTGAATGCGATCGTTCAACTGTAAGTGGTTACCAAAGGGCATCTACAAGTTGAGACAGACATTAGTGGCACTCTTTGGGATTTATTTAGATACTTACCACGTAAAATGGAGCTTTGATGCTGTAGGCATATAAAGGCTTTTCTAACTTAATTGACTCCTGCATTTGTGCTGGTAACTATTAGTCATTTTCCCCCAGTAAGTGAGGAAACATTTGATATAACAAATGTGGCACCCTGCTCATTGTGAGAATTCAGTAAATATTTGTTAAAATGAAAGACTGCAGGAATTCAAAGTCCCCGATGCATCTACTAATACTGTAGAGTTTTGTGACTGCTTTCATTATGCAGGTCTCACTGTTGTTTATCCATCCATCAACCCTTACATTCAAGGAAATGTCTTTAGCATTTTTATTAGATGACTGCATGTCTCTTTACTTGCAACTTCGAGAAAGACCAGGCATTCAAAAGCAGCCTGATTGTGTCAGTGTTGAAACTTTAATCAGCAAGAACCAATTTCACAGAGCCAAGTTGTAGCAAAATCCAGAGAATTCTAACTCTAAATGTAAAATCCTTTCCTGCTTCCCTATAGCCTCAACCTTCTTTTAGCTGTTAAATTAAAAAAATGCTTATAAATGGCCACTGCAGAATAGCTTAAGACAGTACAATAGGTATTCTCATTTTTCTCTCAATGTTCAGAGGGAAAAATTCTGGATAAATTCTGGGGATCTTTGAGGAATTTTAGAAACTGTCCTCTAGATCAGTTTATTAAAGATCAGTTAGTAATTTATTAAAGATCAGATCAGATCAATTTATTAAAGATCAGTTAGTAAAAATTCCATTGGAAATATTTAGTCTTTTTCTTATAGATATTATTTATTTGTAAAGAGAATCTATTGAAGAGATTTACATATAAAATTATGAATGAAAACAAAAATATTAAATTCAGCTACAGCTGACTTATATATATGGTCTTGTATCTTTACACCTAGTGCATTTGAAATATACACTGAGCATTTAAAAACATCTCTGTGTATGAGATTCTAGAAAATGTAAAACTATAATGAGAGAAAGTTGATCAGTAAATAGTTGCCTGAAGGAGTTAGGAAAGAGGCTTGATTGCAAAGGGGCACATTAGTTGGAAATGCTTTACATCTTGTTTGTGGTGGTAGTTACATGAATATTTCTAGCTTCGAAAATTTATCAAATGGCATACTTATAATGGGTGAATCTTTTATATCTACATTATATTTCAATAAACTTGGGGGAGTGGAGGAGAAAAAAAATCTTTGTTATTGAGTTTAGGCTATTTTACTTGTAATATCTTTTATTCTGATAAAGTGGATAGGACCATGGTGAAGAGTTTATTTTAATTATGTTTTACATGAAATAATAATAGAATCTCAAGTTTCAAATTATCTTAAAGATCAATTAGTTTAATCCTTTCTTCTTTCATTAGCTCTCCACTTAGTTGGTATCCATGGCTGCTTTCTGTGTTTTAGGAACTGTGTTAGTTGCTGGATACATGAAATCTAATAAGGTATAGTCCCTGCCTCAGGAATGTGTATTAGTTATCTACTGCTGTGTAACAGATTAACCCCCAACATTTAGTGGCTTTAAACAACACACATTTATCATCTCACAGTTTCTGTGAATCAGAAATCTAGGCCCTGCTTACCTGAGAGAGATTTCTATTTCAGGCTGACTTACAAGGCTGCAGTCAAGATGCCAGCCGGGCCTGGGACCTCTCATCTGAAAGCTCAACTGGTAAAGGATCTGCTTTTAAACTCACTAATGTGTATGTTGGCAGAGTTCAGTATCTTGAGTGCCGTTGCACCTAGGGCCTCAGTTCCTTGCTGGCTGCTGACTGGAAGCTGCTCTCAGTTACTTGGCTAGTGACTTAGTCCAATATGACCCCTTCATTAAAGAGCACAGACAGAGAAGGCAATAGAGAGAATCAGCTAGGAAACTGAAGTCACAATTTTTATAACCCAATCACAGAATGACAACCCCTCAACACTGCTATATAATCTTGGTTAGAAACAAATACTCAAGAGAAAGGCATTAACAAAGATATCAATACCAGGAAGCAGGGATCCTTGGAAGGCATCTTGAAAGCTGCTTACCACAGGAAGCCTACTTGATTCAGCTAACTACCCAGGCTTAATCCCTGAAGAAGCCATCTGACAAGTGCTTTAATTCTTTTCATATTAAGAATTGTGCATAAGAGTGGGGGCTTTATAATCAGACTCTTTTTGTTTAACTTCTAGTTCTACCACTTACTAACCATACGTCTGGGAATTTATTAGACTCTTTAAGCATCAGTTCCCTAATACATGACAAAATTGCCTTGAAAATTAAACACAATAATGTATGTAAAGCTTTGAGCATGGTAGCCAGCAAATAGTAAGCGTTCAATGAATATTAATTATTTTTTATTTTTATCTGTGTACAAATCTTATTCCTGACCTGAAACCTATCTCTCTGAAACTTCTTCCTGTTGGACTAAGTTGAAAAACTTGGGACTTACTAATCAAGTCAGATTTACTATCAAACGCTAGCCCTGCCTTTAATTTGTTGCCTCCATTTTTCCCCCTCCCCTACACATTCCAGGCCTCTCTGTTTCTACAAATGTTCCTGGTGTAGCATGATTTCAAGCCTGCAAGTCACTCTCTTCTTAACATTCCTGTTAGATTATTAGTCGATCTGTAAGTTGTTACACAAAACTGAAAAAAATTTTCAGGTATATTATTTATTTATTTATTTACTTATATAATTTTTGGCTGCATTGGCTCTTCATTGCTGCGTGCAGGCTTTCTCTAGTTGTGGCGAGTGGGGGCTACTCTTCCTTGCAGTGCGCAGACTTCTCATTGTGGTGTCTTCTTTTGTTGCGGAGCACGGGCTCTAGGCACGCAGCTTTCAGTAGTTGTGGTGCACGGGCTTAGTTGCTCCGTGGCATGCGGGATCTTCCTGGACCAGGGCTCGAACCTGTGTCCCTTGCATTGGCAGGTGGATTCTAAACCACTGCGCCACCAGGGAAGTCCCTTCAGGTATTGTTAATCCATGCAAAACAAATAATTATTTATGAAAGAAAGAAAGAGAGAACAGGAGGAAAAAAGGAAGGAAGGATTATTATTAATGACATGGATAGCCTATAATTATAGAATAATTTTAAGTAATTAGTTTTTTGAACATTTTTATTGGAGTATAATTGCTTTACAATGGTGTGTTAGTTTCTGCTTTACAACAAAGTGAATCAGTTATACATATACATATATGCCCATATCTCTTCCCTCTTGTGTCTCCCTCCCTCCCACCCTCCCTATCCTACCCTTCTAGCTGGTCACAAAACACCGAGCTGATCTCCCTGTGCTATGTGACTGCTTGCCACTAGCTATCTATTTTACATTTGGTAGTGTATATATGGACATATATACACTACCACTCTTTCACTTTGTCCCAGCTTACCCTTCCCCCTCCCCGTGTCCTCAAGTCCATTCTCTAGTAGGTCTACATCTTTATTCCCGACTGGCACCTAGGTTCTTCATGACCTTTTTTTTTTTTTTTAAGATTCCATATGTATGTGTTAGCATATGGTATTTGTTTTTCTCTTTCTGACTTACTTCACTCTGTGTGATGGACTCTGGGTCCATCCACCTCACTACAAATAACTCAATTTCGTTTCTTTTTATGGCTGAGTAATATTCCATTGTATATATGTGCCACATCTTCTCTACCCATTTATCTGTCGATGGACACTTAGGTAGCTTCCATGTCCTGGCTATTCTAAATAGAGCTGCAATGAACATTGTGGTACATGACTCTGTTTGAATTATGGTTTTCTCAGGGTGTATGCTGAGTAGTGGGATTGCTGGGTTGTATGGTAGTTCTATTTTTAGTTTTTTAAGGAACCTCCATACTGTTCTCCATAGTGGCTGTATCAATTTACATTCCCACAAACAGTGTATGAGGGTTCCCTTTTCTCCCCACCCTCTCCAGCATTTATTGTTTGTAGATATTTTGATGATGGCCAATCTGACAGGTGTGAGACAATATTGCATTGTAGCTTTGACTTGCATTTCTCTAATGATTAACGATGTTGAGCATTCTTTCATGTGTTTGTTGGCAATCTCTATATCTTCTTTGAAGAAATGTCTGTTTACATCTTCTTCCCATTTTTGGATAGGTTGTGTGTTTTTCTTGATATTGAGCTGCATGAGCTGCTTCTATATTTTGGAGATTAATCCTTTGTCAGTTGCTTCCTTTGCAAATATTTTCTCCCATTCTAAGGGTTATCTTTTCATCTTGTTTATGGTTTCCTTTGTTGTGCAAAAGCTTTTAAGTTTCATTAGGTCCCATTTGTTTATTTCTATTTCTCTAGGAGGTGGGTCAAAAAGGATCTTGCTGTGACTTATGTCATAGAGTGTTGTGCTTATGTTTTCCTCTAAGAGTTTGATAGTGTCTGGCCTTACATTTAGGTCTTTAATCCATTTTGAGTTTATTTTTGTGTATGGTGTTAGGGAGTGTTCTAATTTAATGCTTTTACATTTCCCAGCACCACTTATTGAAGAGGCTGTCTTTTATCCATTGTATATTCTTGACTCCTTTATCAGAGATACGGTGACCATATGTGTGTGGTTTGATCTCTGGGCTTTCTATCCTGTTCCATTGATCTATATTTCTGTTTTTGTGCCAATACCATACTGTATTGATTACTGTAGCTTTGTAGTATCGTCTGAAACCAGGGAGCCTGATTCCTCCAGCAATGTTTTTCTTTCTCAAGACTGCTTTTACTATTCGGGGTCTTTTGTGTTTCCATACAAATTGTGAAATATTTTGTTCTAGTTCTGTGAAAAATGCCCATGGTAGTTGGATAGGGATTGCATTGAATCTGCAGATTGCTTTGGGTAGTATAGTCATTTTCACAATGTTGATTCTTCCTATCCAAGAACATGCTATGTCTCTCCATCTATTTGTATCATCTTTAATTTCTTTCATGTGTGTCTTATAATTTTCTGCATACAGGTCTTTTGTCTCCTTAGGTAGGTTTATTCCTAGATATTTTATTCTTTTTGTTGCAATGGTAAATTGGAGTATTTTATTAATTTCACTTTCATATTTTTCATCATTAGTGTATAGGAATGCAAGAGATTTCTGTGCATTAATTTTGTATCCTGCTACTTTACCAAATTCATTGATTAGCTCTAGTAGTTTTCTGGTAGCATCTTTAGGATTCTCTATGTATAGTATCATGTCCTCTGCAAAGAGTGAAAGCATTATTTCTTCTTTTCCTACTTGGATTCCTTTTATTTCTTTTTCTTCTCTGATTGCTGTGACTAAAATTTCCAAAACTATGTTGAATAATAGTGGTGAGAGTGGGCAATCTTGTCTTGTTCCTGATCTTAGTGGAAAAAGTTTCAGTTTTTCACCACTGTGGATGATGTTGGCTGTGGGTTTGTCATATATGGCCTTTATTATGTTGAGGTAAGTTCCCTCTATGCCTACTTTCTGGAGAGTTATTATCATAAATGGTTGTTGAATTTTGTCAAAAGATTTCTCTGCATTTATTGAAATGATCATATGGTTTTTCTCCTTCAATTTGTTAATGTGGTGCATCACATTGATTGATTTGTGTATACGGAAGAATCCTTGTATTCCTGGGATAAACCCCACTTGATCATGGTGTATGATCCTTTAAATGTGCTTTTGGATTCTGTTTGCTAGTATTTTGTTGAGGATTTTTGCATCTATGTTCATCAGTGATATTGGCCTGTAGTTTTCTTTCTTTGTGATATCTTTGTCTGGTTTTGGTATCAGGGTGATGGTGGCCTCTTAGAATGAGTTTGGGAGTGTTCCTCCCTCTGCTATATTTTGGAATAGTTTGAGAAGGATAGGTGTTAGCGCTTCTCTAAATGTTTGATAGAATTCACCTGTGAAGCCATCTGGTCCTGGGCTTTTGTTTGTTGGAATAATTTTAATCACAGTTTCAATTTCAGTGCTTGTGATTGGTCTGTTCAAATTTTCTACCTCTTCCTGCTTCAGTCTCAGAAGGTTGTCTATATCTAAGAATTTGTCCATTCCTTCCAGGTTGTCCATTTTATTGGCATATAGTTGCTTGTAGTAATCTTTCATGGTCCTTTGTATTTCTGCAGTGTCAGTTGTTACTTCTCCTTTTTCATTTCTAATTCTATTGATTTGAGTCTTCTCCCTTTTTTTCTTGATGAGTCTGGCTAATGGTTTATCAATTTTGTTTATCTTCTCAAAAAACCAGCTTTTAGTTTTATTGATCTTTGCTATAGTTTCCTTCATTTCTTTTTCATTTATTTCTGATCTGATCTTTATGATTTCTTTCCTTCTGCTAACTTTGGGGATTTTTGTTATTCTTTTTCTCTAATTGCTTTAGTTTAAGGTTAGGTTGTTTATTTGAGATGTTTCTTGTTTCTTAAGGTAGGTTTGTATTGCTATAAACTTCCCTGTTAGAACTGCTTTTGCTGCATATCATAGGTTTTGGGTCGTCGTGTTTTCATTGTCATTTGTTTCTAGGTATTTTTTTTATTTCCTCTTTGATTTATTCAGTGATCTCTTGGTTATTAAGTAGTGTATTATTTAGCCTCCACATGTTTGTATTTTTTACAGACTTTTTCCTGTATTTGATATCTAGTTTTATAGTGGTGTGGTTGGAAAAGATACTTGATATGATTTCAATTTTCTTAAATTTACCAAGGCTTGATTTGTGACCCAAGATATGATCTATCTTGCAGAATGTTCCCTGAGCACTTGAGAAGAAAGTGTATTCTGTTGTTTTTTGGATGGAATGTCCTATAAATATCAGTTAAGTCCATCTTGTTTAATGTATCATTTAAAGCTTGTGTTTTCTTATTTATTTTCATTTTGGAAGATCTGTCCATTGGTGAAAGTGGGGTGCTGAATTCACCTACTATGATTGTGTTACTGTCGATTTCCCATTTTATGGCTGTTAGTATTTGCCTATGTACTGAAGAGTTCCTCTCTTGGGTGCAGAAATATTTACAATTGTTATATCTTCTTCTTGGATTGATTCCTTGATCATTATGAAGTGTCCTTCTTTGTCTCTTGTAATAGTCTTTGTTTTAAAGTCTATTTTGTCTGATATGAGAATTGCTACTCCAGCTTTCTTTTGATTTCCATTTACATGGAATATCTTTTTCCATCCCCTCACTTTCAGTCTGTATGTGTCCCTAGGTCTGAAGTGGGTCTCTTGTAGACAGCATATACACAGGTCCTGTTTTTATATCCATTCAGCCAGTCTATGTCTTTTGGTTGGAGCATTTAATACATTTACATTTAAGGTCATTATCGATATGTATGTTCCTATTACCATTTTCTTAATTGTTTTGGGTTTGTTACTGTAGATCTTTTCTTTCTCTTGTGTTTCCTGCCTACAGAAGTTCCTTTAGCATTTGTTGTAAAACTGGTTTGGTGGTGCTGAATTTTCTTAGCTTTTGCTTGTCTGTAAAGTTTTTAATTCTCCATCAAATCTGAATGAGATTCTTGCTGGGTAGAGTAATCTTGGTTGTAGGCTTTTCCCTTCCATCACTTTAAATATGTCCTGCCACTCCCTTATGGCTTGCAGAGTTTCTGCTGAAAGATCAGCTGTTAGCCTATGGGGATTCCCTTGTATGATATTTGTTGATTTTTCCCTTGCTGCTTTTAATATTTGTTCTTTCTATTTAATTTTTGATAGTTTGATTAATATGTGTGTTGGTGTGTTTCTTCTTGGATTTATCCTGTATGGGACTCTGTGCTTCCTGGAGTTGATTAACTATTTCCTTTCCCATATTAGGGAAGTTTTCAACTATAATCTCTTCAACTATTTTCTCGGTCCCTTTCTTTTTCTATTCTTCTTCTGGGACCCCTAGAATTCGAATATTGGTGCATTTAATATTGTCCCAGAAGTCTTTGAGATTGTTCTCAATGCTTTTCATTCTTTTTTCTTTATTCTGCTCTGCAGTAGTTATTTCCACTATTTTATCTTCCAGGTCACTTATCCGTTCTTCTGCCTCAGTTATTCTGCTGTTGATCCCTAATAGAGAATTTTTAATTTCATTTATTGTGTTGTTCATGATTGTTTGCTTGGTCTTTAGTTCTTCTAATCTCTTGTTAAACGTTTCTTGTATTTTCTCCATTCTATTTCCAAGATTTTGAATCATCTTTACTGACATCATTCTGAATTCTTTTTCAGGTAGACTGCCTATTTCCTCTTCATTTGTTACATCTGGTCAGTTTTTACCTTGCTCCTTCATCTGCTGTGTGTTTCTTTGTCTTCTCATTTTGCTTAACTTACTGTGTTTGAGGTCTCTTTTTCACAGGCTGCAGCTTGGTAGTTCCCGTTGATTTTCGTGTCTGCCCCCTGTGGCTAAGTTTGGTTCAGTTGGTTGTGTAGGCTTCCTGGTGGAGGGGACTAGTGTCTGTTTTCTGGTGGATGAGGCTGGATCTTGTCTTTCTGGTGGGCAGGTCCACATCTGGTGGTGTGTTTTTGGGTGTCTGTGACCTTATTATGATTTTAGGTGGCCTCTCTGCTAATGGATGGGGTTGTGTTCCTGTCTTGCTAGTTGTTTTTCAAAGGGTGTCCAGCACTGGGGCTTGCTGGTCGTTGAGTGGAGCTGGGTGTTGGTGTTGAGATGGAAATGTCTGGGAGATTTCTGCTGTTTGATATTACTTGGAGCTGGGAGGTCTCTGGTGGACCAATGTCCTGAACTTGGCTCTCCCACCTCAGAGGCACTGCCCTGATGCCTGGCTGGAACACCAAGAGCCTGTCATCCACATGGCTCAGAGTAAAAGGGTGAAAGAAAGAGAGGAAGAAAGAAAGAAAGAAAGAAAGAAAGAAAGAAAGAAAGAAAGAAAGAAAGAAAGAAAGAAAGAAAGAAAGAAAGAAAGGGATACAATAAAATAAAGTAAAAAGTTATTAAAATAAAAAAAAATTATTAAAAAAATTTTAAGTAATCAGAAAGAAAGAAAGAACAACAAAACCAAAAAACAAATCCACCAATGATAACAAATGCTGAAAACTATACTAAAAATCAAACAAACAAACAAAAAACGGGCAGACAGAACCCTAGGACAAATGGTAAAAGCAAAGCTATACAGACAAAATCACACACAGAAGCATACGCATACACACTGACAAAAAGATAAAAAATATATATATATCGTTGCTCCCAAAGTCCACCTCCTCAATTTGGGATGATTCGTTGTCTATTCAGGTATTCCACAGATGCAGGGTACATCAAGTTGACTGTGGAGGACTCCTGAGGCTGCTGGGAGAGATTTCCCTTTCTCTTCTTTGTTCGCACAGCTCCTGGGATTCAGCTTTGGATTTGGCCCCATCTCTGCATGTAGGTCTCCTGAGGGCGTCTGTTCTTCTATCATAAAGGACTGGGTTAAGGCAGCAGCTGCTTCGGGGGCTCTGGCTCACTCAGGCTTGGGGGAGGGAGGGGTACGGAGTACCGGGTGAGCCTGCGGCAGCAGAGGCCGGCATGACGTTGTACCAGCCTGAGGCACGCCGTGTGTTCCCCCGGGGAAGTTGTCCCTGGATCACGGGACCCTGGCAGTGGTGGGCTGCACAGGGTCCCGGGAGGGGAGGTGTGGATCGTGACCTGTGTTCGCACACAGGCTTCTTGGTGGCGGCAGCAGCAGCCTTAGCATCTATCTCATGCCCGTCTCTGGGGACCGTGCTGATAGTCGCGGCTCGCGCCCGTCTCTGGAGCTCCTTTAAGTAGCGCTCTTAATCCCCTCTCCTCGCGCACCAGGAAACAAAGAGGCAAGAAAAAATCTCTTGCCTCTTTGGCAAATCCAGACCTTTTCACAGACTCCCTCCCGGCTAACGGTGGCGCACTAGCACCCTTCAGGCTGTGTTCATGCAGCCAACCCCAGTCCCCTCCCTGGGATCTGACTGAAGCTGAAGCCCGAGCCTCAGTTCCCAGCCCCACCCACCCCGGCGGGTGAGCAGACAAGCCTCTCGGGCTGGTGAGTGCTGGTTGGCACCGATCCTCTGTGCGGGAATCTCTCCGCTTTGCCCTCTGCACCCCAGTTGCTGCACTCTCCTCAGCGGCTCCGAAGCTTCCCCCCTCCGCCACCCGCAGTCTCCGCTCGCAAAGGAGCTTCTGGTGTGTGGAAACCTTTCCTCCTTCACGGCTCCCTCCCACTGGTGTGGGTCCCATCCCTATCCTTTGTCTCTGTTTTTTCTTTTGTCTTTTGCCCTACCCAGGTACGTGGGGAGTTGCTTGCCTTTTGGGAAGTCTGAGGTCTTCTGCCAGCGTTCAGTAGGTGTTCTGTAGGAGTTGTTCCACATGTAGATGTATTTCTGATGTATTTGTGGGGAGGAAGGTGATCTCCGTGTCTTACTCTTCCGCCATCTTGAAGCTCCCCTCAAGTAATTAGATTTTGACTAGTACAATGATATCCATGAATATTATTCTTGAAAATGATAGTAGTTTACAAATGATCTAATGGTGGGTATAATATTATTTAACCCCTTACTTAAATAGAGATTCATGAAAATAGGTATGAAACAAACTGAAAATGAAGTGCAGCTATATAATTTGATACCTCATCGTTCTTCTTTTATATATTTCATTTAACATGAGTAGATGATTTAGCAATAATATAATCAGGATACTTAGAGTAAAGAATCCTATTTCTGTCATTGCTTAATATTAATCCAAGCCTAAAAGCAATTCTTGAGGTTGAATTGTAACTTATTCCCTTATACATAGAAAGTGGCATTTCTTATCTTTTAAATAAAACATGTCACTGATTAAAATAATCATTTAACAGCTTGATCAGATTTTTTTCTTAGGGTTATAAATATACAGTGTTTATCAATATGCTATGATGAAATCTTAACTGAATATAAATGTGATGTTATAAATATTTTTGTCTATGGATTTTCATGACTCAATAAAATATACTTTCTTGATAATCCACAATTTTGTGCAAAGGATTTCCAAAGAAAGATAAAAGTAGCTTTAAATATTTTTTTCCTAAGTGATCAATTCTTACAAGTTCACATAGAAATAGAAAGTGTTATTTTAGAAAAGTCAGGCATAGTGTTTTCTATTTTTTCTCCTTAGAAAGTATAATGAAACTAAGATCATCTTTATTTTGGCTCATAGATTAAACATGAAATTTATTTTTAACAGAAAGGTCAATATTGTTTAGTTTTGCTTGTTAAAGTAATACATGTTCCTGGCAAAACATTTGGAGACACCCAAGATATAAAGAAGAAAATAAAAAATCATCATAACCCATAGAAACCACTGTCCACATTTAGTGTATATTGTTTTAGACATTTATCATAAGCCCACTTTTTATTGGGATATTCATATTTTATTTAATGGTTTTTAAAATGTCTTTGATTTATGTAAACATATTCATGCATGTAGTAGAGATTTAAGCTTTATGTGTTCTTTTTTTCTATCTTTGTTGTCATGTTCTATTTTCACTGAATGTTCCTTTCCACTGCAAAGACGTTCTATTTCCACTGCACCTACTGCCCCAACACCTAATTCCCACTTCCCTATTTCCAATAAAAATAGAATAAAATATTTTAAAATATAATTTTATATGTATTTATTAATGAATTATGCAGTGAGGTTATTTTCAGTAACTTAGAATTTTAGGTTGAAAATATTTCAGGATTTCTTGTGATCAGAAATTTATGTTTATTTTCTTTTGTAAGAAGAAGTGCCAATATAATTAGTTTCAAAAATCTTCAGTGTTATCTGTAAATGAAGTAATTTACCATCAACATTTGCATTTTCCTTCAAATTAGAATAGAAATTCAAATCAATGACATTTATTATTTTTCTATTGAATAACATTGAACACATTACAAATATTCATATCATCACTGATATTTTTTAAAAACATCAACAAAATTTAATGTGCACATGGGATCCTGAGGTAATGGAGAATATTTGTATGAGGATTAATTATTTTATTTAAATGAGTTCTCTTTCCTTTTTGAGACTGATAGTGAAATAAAAACCATATCTTTGGTAAAATTTTCTAGAATGAGAAATATTAAGGATGAAATGTTTAGAAATTTAATATAACTGTGAGGAAGCTACTTCATATATCTTTTCCCAGGGATATAAGTTTAAGTAAACTAATTTTAATTTATAGATCATGTGTTAAAGTGTTCTTGCTTTTAGATAAGGGTGTAATTCTCGATATGATCATATATTAATTTGGAAGTTGATTTATTAAACAATTTTAGAGGAAATGTATTTTTTTAAAGTCTTAACTATATTCATTTTAACTTTTTGTTTTGCTGCACATAGGTTAATTATTTATCAATTAAAATATTGCTCTTGTGCCTTGATAGTAATTATTGAAAAAAATATACTAACTGTTTACAAATTCAGCAAGTTGTTAGAAATGTGTTTGAACTTGTCATGTGCATCTAGAGTAAGTCCTATATCAGGATGCTTTTAAATTAACTTGAAATAAGAATAATATTTATGGATCATTTTTATTTGAAAATGTTTCTATTGTAAGATTGACTTATTAAGGACTTCTTTAAAAAGTACTAACATGTATTTGGAATGAGGCTTGTCTAAAAAAGCTTTTATATAGTTCTCACAAGTTGATTGAACATCAGGTTTGCATTTAATATTTCAAACAGCAATGTTACTTTGCTTTGAAATGTGGAAAGATAAAAGTAGAGTTTTGTCTTTTAACATATAGCCATCTGAAATATAGCTTCATTCACTCACTCATTCATTTTAATAAACATTAACAGAACCACTTACTTGTGTTTTAAGTTCTAAGTATCTAAGCACTTGCAGACCAGAACGGGAAATGACAGACACATTAAAAAAAAAAAAAAAAAAAAGAAAAAAGAAAGAAAAGAATTAATGAAAATTGCTTTGACATAGATATTTAAATCTTATCTATATTTGAAATGTTCAGTTATTATTAATTAACAGAGAGTAGCAACTCAGAAATTTAAATATTTAAAAGTTTGGGGGTTTCCCTGGTGGCACAGTGGTTGAGAGTCCGCCTGCCGATGCAGGGGACACGGGTTCGTGCCCCAGTCCGGGAGGATCCCACATGCCGCGGAGCGACTAGGCCCATGAGCCATGGCCGCTGAGCCTGCGCGTCCAGAGCCTGTGCTCTGCAAAGGGAGAGGCCGCAACAGTGAGAGGCCTGCGTACCGGAAAAAAAAAAAAAAAAAATTGTCAGTAATCTTTATAAAGTTTGGTGAAATATGGTTTTAGAAAATATTACTTTGAAAAAAATGGTCACATTACAATTATTGAGATTTTCTTCTGGTTTTGTTTATAATCAATACACATGGGGCCTAATATCGAATGTGTAAATACATTTCCATTAAACAATTAACTTAGTACAACCTTGCTGAAGACAGAATAATGGCCCCCCAAAGATGTCCACTTCCTAACCCCCAACACCTGTGAATAGCTTACCTTACATGGCAAAGAGACTTTACTGATGAGATTAAATTAAGGATATTGAGATAGAAAGAATCCTGGGTTATCTAGTTGGGGCTTGATGCAATCATAGGGTCTTTATAAGAGGGAAGCGAAAAGATCAAGGGCAGAAGAAGATGGGATGAAGAAATAGAGGTTGGAGTGATATGCTTTGAAAACAGGAAGGGGCTCCAGCCAAGGAATATGGGCAGCCTTCAGGGCAGGAAAAGGCAAGCAAATGAATTCTTGGGAGCTTCCGGAAGGAATGCAGCACCGCATATATCTTAATTTTACCCCCATAAGTCTCATTTTGGACTTCCAACCTCCAGAACTGTAGAGAATAAATTTGCATTGTTTAAGTCACTAAGCTTGTGGTAATTTGTTACAGCAGCAATGGGAAACAAATACAAATTTACACAGTAATAACACTGTCTAAAGGCTTCTATTTTGGTAATTTAATTAGAATCCTAAATTCATTCACCAGATGAATCACAGCAGAGACGCTTATCTAGTAGAGCGGAATATGAAACCTTTTTATTACTTCCAGGGAAACATAGGTAGGTAGCTGCTAACTCTACCCATCACGCTAAGTCTTCACAGGAAACAAAGCAGCACAAAAGCAGGTGCTGGTGGAACCTAGGCCAGAGCCATTGCATTTATTGATTGTCATAGTTTGTTTTTAATTGAGTCTCCAGATACCACTGGAATTCTAGGGAACAGCATAAGAATAAAACATTTGAATGTGAATACTTCAGATGCCTCCTCAACTGTTACACGTTCAAAAAAGAGCCTTTCCTGGTAAATAATCTGAGTGGTGCTGTTTGAATATCAATCGCAGACAAGCAGAGAGCTAAACCCTGTACAGCTTCTCCTGTTTTCTGGGAGTATTCAGTGTCCGAGAGACCGATACTCTTTTTTACAAGGTGAGGGGAAAAACTGTAATAGCTTCTATGCCATTATTTTTGAAACTCTAGAGTTCATTAAAACTCTCTCTGGCTTTCTTCACTGCCATCTTTCTCCCTTCTTATGACTTATTCAAGGCAGATTTCAGTTGAGGTAAACAGTTTGATTTGAAGGTTTTTGTATCTGGATTTAGATGCAGTAAGAAGTGTTAAATGTTCAGAATTTTAAGTGTACAGAATGGCACAGACTCAGCTATTAAGATGGAAGACATTTGCTGTTAACGCTCTGGGGCTGCTGTTGCGACTTCAGCTTGGTACTGTTTGTCATTCTGAAGTAGGCAGGCATTATGATGCCTGTAGTATAAATCAGACTTTACAGAGTGCTTGGCCCCCAAGCACTTTGAACATTCTAATCCACCTCTCAGTTAACAGAACATTTTTTGATTTTTACAAGGTAAAGTTTCCCTTTTTTATTTAACCTTGCCAATGCATTATTAATCTCTATTAGTTTTCAGGTATTCTATACCAAACAACAAAACATTTTTAGCCTACGTGTTTTCTTGTGGATAAAATGAGGTTATAAATTTTGACTTTTTCTTTCAACAAATAATGTGAAAGCTAAGAGGACCTAGGAGACATTTCATTTTTTATAAAACTCAAGGTAAGCCTGAGTTTTCCTTTCCTAATAATCATCTTCTCCTTGGATTCTGTGTCTTAATTTTAATTTTTTAAACACTTAGCTCATGGAGTTACATACCTGAAAAAATGATGTATGAAACACATGGCTGAAAACTACATTTGCTTTGGAACTAATGGGCAGAATTGTTTCAGTGCAGTGTAGCACATTTAAAAACCAATCCAAGGAAATCTTATTATAGTTCTGTCATTTACTAAAGTTCACTTCCCTAATGTCAGTTTCCATTAAAGCAGTCTACATAAAATTATGTTTGTAAAATTATGCCCAGGTGGTACTGCTTTTAGGCAAAGCATTTTACTCATGTTCTCTGCTCTCACATGATGTCATTAGCAGCAGGGGTTTCATTTCCTAAAGAATAATGAGAACTAACATTTATTAATTACTATATGCTAGAGCATGTGCTAAGTACATTACATGCCTTATCCAAGTTAATGCTCACACTGACTGTATGATATAGTTTTGGCTAGTATCCCACCTTATAGCTAGAAAGTTGCTTGCAGAGCAATAGTCTTGAATCAACCTCTCTGACATCAAAGTCCATGCTCTTAAATACTCTGCCAGTAATTGCAAATTCAAACATGTATAAGAACATAGATTTATGAAGTTGCCCAGTATAATGTAATATGGGATGATGGAGACTTTAGCAAATTGATTACAATTTAAATGCATTTACATTTAAGCTACATACTGGGCAACCAATGCATATTTGTGGATTGTATTCAGCTTTTGTCCTCTGTTTTAAGCTCTGCACAGACATGTTGCTTTCAAAAGCATCTACTTATATGCATAATTATTCCTTTATTAATTTCAGTTTTATCAGGGAATATAAAAAATCCCGTGAATAGAGTATGAACAGAACTATGTTGTCCAATTACCCTTTCATGACAAAGACCTGTGCTTTTGCCTAGTCATGTGGCCTATCTGGTCTCAGGATGGAAGAGGGAGCTTCTTATCTGAGCCTGGGGCAGATACTGAAATCAGAGGGATGTTCAGATTCAAAAGTCAAGGCAAAAGTTGAGTTCTGAGGAGGGCACATATATTGAAGGGACTAGAAGAACATATTAAGATCTAGCCTATAGCATTGATTGTCTTATGGCCACAGATATGAGACTGATAGCAGCTAGTAAAGGCAGCTGAGGTAATACTTCTAAACCAGTCCTGTAGGTGATTGACCCAGTCATGGTGTAGGGCAGATATGGGCCATTTTTGAGGGATGAGGGGTGAACTGTATGTAAATTTTGCACATAAAGATTTAAAGATAGACAAAGTATTTAAATTATCTAAGAGAAAGCTGTGAAAAAACTCTGTAGGTACCATTAGTTTCTTTAGGTGTGGAAATCCACTTCAGGGATTTTCATTGCCCAGTTTTCAACTAACAAAGAAAGGTAGGAAAACATTTGCTATTTGTTTGATTATTTAAGAAGGAAATATATTTTTCTGACTTAACACAGTCTTTCTGGATAAATTTAATTAAATTATCCCCTCTCAAATATCTCTAATAACTCCTCATTTTAGTTATAGCAGACATCCTTAATTTGATAAGTTATTTTAGTTCTCTGGTCTTTAATTTCTATGAAACTGGGAATATGACTTATAAACTCTCTTCACTGCATATGCCAATAAAATATGAAACTTGAAAATCACTGAGACTGTGCTTGATCAGATCCCCGTCAGCTCTAAAATTCAACAGGTCAATAGTCAGTTATGACAAGACCCTTCATTACTTGGTAACCCTTTCTACTATAATGCACTTAATACACTTTTTCCCCTATTCTATTTCATTCTTTTAAAAAACAAATTTCATTTAATCCTTGACTCAGTGGTTGCTTGTGGGAACGGCTTACTTACCATTAGGGGGCACTTGAAAACATATGAGGGAATTTTCTGTTTTCTCCATAACTAAAGGAATAGAGGGGACCTATTTAGTAGCCAGAGGTCAGGGATGCTGTTAAACATCCTACAGTAGGTGGGAAAATACTCTCATGTAAAAGGTCATTATCACTTTTATGAGAAATATTGTAATGGGTCATGTCCTTGAAGTTTCAAGATCACTGCAGTAGAACTAATTCCTTTTCTGATTAAGACTTCCTTGGTTTGCTCACGCTCTCTCTGCCTCTGAGCATTTCTCTTGGTTACCCTGTCCAAAACCTGATTGTTTTTTTAAGGCTCAGCTCAGATCTCATCTCTTTTATGAAGTCACTTGTAAACCTCTCACTTTAAGCTTAGAGATCTTTCTACTTTTTGATGGCCCTTGTGTAATCTCTCTCTTGAACACAAGTTTGAATAATCTCCAAAGGCATAGGCAACTTGAGAAAAATGTCACTCCCTTACCCACTTCTACTTTCCACATCAGTTTAGCAAAGAGCCTTGTAAATGGTCAAGAGATCTGGCTTTTGTTTTGTTTTGTTTTATTTATATTGATGCTCCTATAGAGAATTAGACAATAAATAATGAAATGATAATGACATTTTCACCAGCTAAAGCATCACTGTGTTAAACATGTTACCTAAGATGAAGAGGTTGAGAGCTCACCTTATGTTGTTCATTTGTATTAATTTATTGCAGGAATTAAATTAAATTAAATCTGTTTTTTAATACCCTTTTCTGTTGGTTTTATCTTGAATACATGACTTAAATTTCAATATATAGACTACATAATAGTAATAAAGATTTTTTTTTTCCAGAAATAAAGGTAGCTTTCACGGCTTCTCTTAAAAAAATAAAAAAAGTATATAATCTACTAACTACCAGTTGACTAAAACAGGATCAAGTGCATTGGCCCAATAAACTCAATAAAGGAATCAACACTATCCTTCAGCCTGATGATCTTGACTTTAACAAGCAAGACGTGCTGTTTCCTGCCACATGTTGGTAGTGAAAGTAGCTACTGCTAACATCGTTTCCAGGACTTATGTCTGGAAACTACATGCTCTTTCAGATTTTCAACTCATTTCAAAAAGATTAACATATCCTTTGAGTTTGTAGTTTGAAAGACGACTTTGACATTAAAGTTTTAATAAGAGAATAGAATTGTTTCTTTGAATATACTAATCTATTTTGGAAGGATATTATTCAAACCATAAATAATGATGAGACTCTTCATTCTAAATTTTTTAGTTTAATAATCTACATGTGTTCTTATTACTTTTTATTGAGATATAATTGGCATATAACATTATGTTAGTTTCAGGTGTACATCCTAATGTTTTGATATTTGTGTATATTGGGAGGTGACCAGCACAGTAAGTCTAGTTAACATCCATCACCATACATAGTTACCAAATTTTTTTCTTGTGATGAGAATTTTTAGAGCTGCTCTCTTAGCATCTTTCAAATATAAAATATGGTATTATTAGTTATAGTCATAATACTGTACATTACATATTTCATGAGTTATTTATTTTATACAAGGAAGTTTGTACTTTTTAACCCCTTTCACCTATTTTGCTCACCCCGGGCAACCACCAATCTGTTCTCTGTATCCATGAGTTTGGCTTTTAGTTTTTGTTTGTTTTTGTTTTTTTAGATACCACATATAAGTGAGATCATACAGTATTTGTCTTTCTCTGTCTGACTTATTTCACTTAGGATAATGCCCTTAAGGTCCATCTATGTTGTCTCAAATGGCAAGACTTCCTTCCTTTTTATAACTATATAAATTTCCCTTGTGTGTGTACATATGCATGTGTGTGTGTGTGTGTGTGTGTGTGTGTGTGTGTGTGTGTGTACTGCATTTTATTTATCCATTTATCCATAGATGGACACTTAGGTTGCTTCCATATCTCAGCTATTGTAAATAGTGCTGCAATGAACATAGGAGTGCATATATATTTTAGAATTAATGTTTTTGTTTCCTTCAAATAAATACTCAGAAGTTGAATTGCTGGATCATATAGTAGTTCTGTCTTTAATTTTTTGAGGAACCTCCGTACTGTTTTCCATAGTGGCTGCACCAATTTACACTCCTCCCAACAGTGAACGAGGGTTTCTTTTTCTTCATATCATCACCAACACTTATTATTTCTAGTCTTTTTCATAATAGCCATTCTAACAGGTTTGAGGTGACATCTCATTGTGGTTTTGATTTGCATCTCTCTGATGATTAGTCATACATGTTTTCATTCTTAATGAATAATGGTCATAAGCTAGAAAAACAGTGCAAATGAATTGTAGACTTTTGCTCGATGTGAAGGAAGTAAGATGATTCTATTCCATTTAGGACCTAAAAGAAAAGGAAAACAGTTCAGTTAACTATACCACCACCTCTTTTATTCCTAATTTGGATCTCAGTGTTTTAAGTAAGAGACTGTTGTATATATGTTTACCTTTCTTAAGGCATTTTCATGGCATTGGTTTTTTCACATTTTTAAGTGGCTACACAAATAGTTGAGTAGCTGAATTAACACTTCTGGAATTCTGAGTATATTAGTATATTATTTATGTACATCTAGGTGCTTATTATTCCTTCTTTTCAGTTAGAGTGTGCATTTCCAGGATTTAGGGAATCTAGTTATATTTCTTCTTGAGACCCTGGGTTGTACACTCACTTTGAAAATCAATTTGGCAATATGAAGTCACATGGGGGTAATGATGAAGGTGGGTCGGTGGTGAAAATAAATAGGGAGAAAACCTCCCTTACCTTTTGCTTATTTTACTAAATAACATTTGGGAATATAATATTAGGTAAATATATTCAAATTTATTCTGGATTAGAAAGTGCTAGGTAAGTGGAAAGTAAGAGGTGGCACTTCTGCCCATTTTCTTTTGATATAATATTGCCATTTTAAATAAATCTTTTGCACAAACATGTGCATATTACCTCTTACCCAGGAACATCAAAACTGAATACTTAAGTTTATATAATCAGGAAACATTTCAACTACCATGGGCCTAAGAGTCTAAGACATGTTGAAATAAATAAAATACCAGTGCTCTCTAAAAGCATTAAAGAACCTCTTGCATTCAGTGTTTGCTGGAATTTGTCCTTTTTGGCATTGAAAGGAGATTATGGGCAATTATACGGTCAAAGCTTCTGGTTCTCAAATATAATCTTCAAAGGAATGCTGGTGCAGACATAGAATAATTTTAACAGACTTTGAAACATCTGGAAGCAGGGAAGAAAACTTACATAGCAACAGGAATTTTGTGAGTATTTTTTGCTTTCCTCTGTCTCTCTCTAGGAGATATACACATGATGCTTCAATGTTTGAATAGAAAATAGAGAATTGTTCTCTTACACAAAAATATTGGTAACATTTTTTTCTTAAATAATATTAAGATACATTTCAAACTTTATTTTATTCTCTATTTCAAATCCTGTAGGCTTCCTCCAACACATTCTCTTTTTTTTAAACAGCTTTCTTGGGACATAATCACGTATCATTCAATTCACTTACTTAAAATGTACAATTCAGTGTTTTGCTGAGTATTTCACAGAGTTGTGCATTTATCACTACAGTCAAATTTAGGACATTTTCATTACCCCCAAAAGAAATCCTGCACTCCTTAGTCTTCATCCCCAAACCATCCCCACCCTTCTATACATTTTTATCCCAGGCAACCACAGATCTATAATCTGTCTTTATAGAGTTGCATTTTCTGGACTTTTCATGCAAATGGAATCGTACAATATGTTGTCCTTTGTGACTGGCTTCTTTCACTTAGCATAATATTTTTAAAGTTCATCCATGTTGTAGCCTGTATTAGTTCACTGTATGCTTTTACCACATTTTGTTTATCCATTCATCTGCTGATGACCATCTGGGTTACTTCCATTTCTCGGTTATTGTGAATAATGCTGCTGTGAATATGAGTGTGCAAATGTCTATTTGAGACCCTGTTTTCAATTCTTTTGGATATATACACAGAATTCTGGTCATAAGGTAATTCTATTTTTAATTTTTGAGGACCACCATACTGCTTTCTAAAGCAGTTATACCAATTTCAAATCCCACCAGCAGTGCACAAGGGTTCCCTTTGATCACTTTTAAATTGGGTTATTTATCTGTTTATTATTAAGTTGTGATATATTAAAACCATATTTCTAACACATTCCTAAATAAAACCACTACATGGATTAATATAGTATTTGTTATAGCTAAGGGTATAAGCTCTAGTTCTAGAATCAGAGTACAAACTCTGGCCTTGGATGAGCTATGTCACCTCTCTATCTCCCCTTTTCCTGTTCTGTGAAATGGAGATAATAATAGCACATAATCATAGGTTTGATTTGAGGGTGAAATCAGGCACTTAATGGCACACAAAACAATGACTGACAAATGATAAGTACTAATACTGCTAGTTATTACAATTATAATAATGTTATTCTTTCAGACATGAGCATCAGATTGTTTTGACAACTTGATCTCTGTGGTGTATTTATACATCTTTGTGTACATTTTCAGTGAGTGGTAAATCCTTTAGTGGTTTCTGTTCTTGTTGTTGTGCATAGCTGGTGGTGGGAAGACTCACCCCTGCACAGCTTGCTGCCTTCCTCATCATGGCTACTAGTTCCAGAGTTTCAAAAGAATACAAAAGACAAGAACAGAGTTGTTTTTTTGTTTTTTATAATTTCTATTATAGTAAATTTCAAGCATGCAAAATTAGAGATAATGATTGAAGTAACCCTATATACCTATCACCCAGATTCAACAATGATCAACAGTGGCAAACAGTGTTAGAATAAATAATGTGCAGACATAATGAAAATATCCTGACTCAAGACTGAACACGTTTAGTTTCCCATGTATTTTTTATGTACCTCTTATTGTATTAAAATTTCCTGTATCTCTATCACAAAGAAATGTGTTTGCTGATGTTGTTCTGTCTTTGGACAGAAGGTGGGAGAAAACAAACTTTCTGAATGCAGAGTCAATTTTTACTGGAAAATGAAATGTTAAATTATAAGTTTTTAAAATTGTTTCACTTTGAAAAGCTGATTCTCTTAATAAAACATGTTGATCTTTCATCATCATGATAACAATAATAATATTACCTATAAATATTGATCACATACTATGAACCAGGCTCAACATCATCTCAATTCTCACAGCAACCCTATTAAAGACTACTATAATTATATAGATGAATAAATTGAGGCTTATTCCTAGTTATAAATTGTCCAAGGCAAGTGACAAGACTAGAACATAAATAGAGGGCTGTCTCTAGAGATTACTTCTAAGCACTATAATGTATCTAAAAACATTTTACAATCTTTAGCCTAATAATCTAGGAATAGGAAGGCTATGAAATATTACTTTATTTAAAAATAAAGTTTTTTATGTATTTATCATTTTAATTATACCTGCAATGATATAAATCTAAAAACTATATATGTATAGGCTAGGCCAGCTGCTGCACTAATAGATCCAAATATTAAGATCCCACATGCCGCGGAGCGGCTGGGCCCGTGAGCCATGGCCGCTGAGCCTGTGAGCTGCAACAGGAGAGACCACAACAGTGAGAGGCCCACGTACCGCAAAAAAAAAACACAAAAAAACAAAAAAAAAAACGATTCCAAAAAATGACTAAAATATTTTGTACATTTTTATTCAGAATAATAATAAAGGTATAGCTCATATTGATCAACTGCTTACTGTGTACTAGGCTGATCATCTCATTTAATCTTCACGATAGCTCTATGAGTTAGATGACCAATATTGTCTCCTTATAGAGGTGGATTTTGAGTCTTAGGTTATATATCTTACCTGAGGGCACAAAGATAGGATGTGGCAGGACCAAGATATGGATGTGCTTCTGACTACCATGGTGCTTTTCAAAGCACTTGTAGCCATCTAGGAATAAGAATGTCATATAGGTAGGGCTGCTAGATAAAATATCGGACACTCATGCTGTACTGGGGACATGTTTGTACTAAAAACGTATTTAGCGTTTACCTGAAATTTAAATCTAACTGGATGTCTTATATTTTCATTTGTTAATTCTAGCAACTCTACATACAGGATTATAATTTAAGAGAAATAGAGAAACTGTTGATCTTGCATTACACTTTCCTATTAATGTTTAGAATAACATTACCATTGAATACTTAGCACTGTGGTGTAATTAACTATAGACATCCTCACATGGGGAAAGTAGTGGGATAAATCTGTCTTGATTATATTATGGGAGAAAAATGTGTGCTTAACTTCCCCGAAGGAGATGACTAGGGTTAGAAGCCAGGTGCACTCATCACTAGATCATCCATAATGTTGCATAAACTAACTTTAATATGAAATATCTTAATATTTAACATTAAATGTATATCAGGGCATATTTTTATATTGTTATTGAGTTCCCTTTACTCATGTGTGATATGCATTATTTTATTCATTATATATTAAAAATTATTTGAATATTACACTAGGTACTCTAAGATATATAAGTGAAAATTAACATTATCTCTGATTCTTTACAATGTGAATAATTTATTATCCAAACTGGACACTATTGAGAAATAAAAGGATGCCCTTAATAATTATTCCAGGACAACAGGTGAAAATTGGACAGTCCTGAGAAACTGGGACAAATAATCACTTTGTTGGGCCAGCTTTTTTTAAGATTTGGGATCATAGACTCTTAGAGGAGGAAAGCAATCACAGACTTAATTTACTGTAATATTATATTAAAGTGAGAAATCTGAGGGCCAGAGAAAAAAACAATATTTTCTATAGATTAATGATTCTTATTCAAGTTGATGGCATTTTTAAATGAGTGATTAATATGACAATTTTGCCATCCATTCACTGCACTACATGGGACATAGGATCATTATATTCTAAAACAATATTAACATCAGCTAAGACTCTAAAGGCCAGAATTAAATCTTTCATATTAATAACAGATATCTGTATTAATTCCTTTAGAACACAAATTCACTTCTTCTAACCCTATTAAGTATGTGTTATGTGAAGTTTATTTTATATATATATATTTTCATCTTATAGTCCAGACTATATTTTTTATATCCTAATGACTCTATGTTGTAGAACAAATAGCATGTCTCTCTTTGACAGACCATAGAGCTGAACCAAGAAATGGCCAAGCCGCAGAAGCTCCATTAATACGGTCTCTGGTAAACATAAGGGCAGAACACATCTTTGGTGTTTCTAGAGATAGTTAAATATGAATTTCACTTGAAATTACTATATTATTCTTTGAGTGTCTACCATATGCCAGACACAGGTTATTAATTGGTAAACAAGAAAATACTCTCTGAAAATTTACCCCCTGATTAACATATATTTAAGCTTTCTCCTTTGTCTACAATAATGTAAAGGGAAAGACAGTATTAAGTGATGTTAAGAATCTGCACCCTAGAACAAGACTACCTGGTTTCAATTCCTGACCCTGTTAACCTACTACAGTGATATTATGTTAACTTTTTGAGCACTTTATAGATTAAGCAAAAAAAAATGATTTAATAAGAGCCACTGCCTGTGTTTGATTAAAGTGTGTTTATTTTACCATTGTCCTCTTCTTAATGCTTAAAGAAAATATTCCCCAAGTATTTAAGTTGGAATTTTAAAGTGTATATTAGAACAGAGCAGGAGAATACAGTTATTTTCTGCTTGACAGCTTATGATATACATACAAAATGAGAAAGGAAATAAACTCTAGGATGAATCTTATTTCAGTAAGTTATAGCTTTTTTACTGAAAGTGGGAGATTTTTTTTTCGAAAACAACACCCAAAATCAATAAATGTTCTTATTCTAGGTTTAGAAACTAAGATAATATTTTTTTTCAAAAATTTCTTGAAAATGAAATAAACATACGGATGGGAATTTGACAATAACCAGAACAGACTTTTTTTTCAAAAAATGTATCTTGTTTTCAGAATGAGCAAGTCAAATATTTTATGCTTGACTTTTTCCGATGCTCCTGTCATTGAGAATACTTACTCCAGCACCCGTGCTTTCCACTGCCATTCCTGAACTGCAGAACATTATTAGAAAAAAATAGAACAGCTTGCTGATGGGGTCCACTACCTACGAAGCTTCAGGTTAACTCTCAACTGGTATTTCACAGTCTCTTTTCTTTCTTTCGTTCTTTCCTTTTTTCATTTTCAACAACTTAATTTTGTTGCCCTTTCAGTGGCTTTTCCAATATTTCACTATTCCCATCAGTTTCACCACACTTTTTCTATTCCCTCTCCCTCTAAACCAGGTGATCTCAAGCTCCTTAACTTAAATGGGGATTGTTGAACTCTCTTCACTTTTTTCCTGGTTCTGTTCTTTAGAACAAGCAGTTCAGTTCAACAGTTTCCACCATCTGTCTGCAAGTTACTGTGGCAAGCACAGTCCTCACCATTATGAGGATTAAATGAGATGATCCATGTAAAGCGCTTAGCATAATGCCAGGCACATAATAATGATAACTATTATTTCTCTTTTACCCTATTAAAGAATGGGCAAAGATTCAGCTACGGATTATTTTTTTAAAAACTTTTCCTTCAGTTGAAATACTTGCCTTTGAAAACAAGGTATTTTTACAACTGTTGGAAATTGCCATATGTCATCTAATATCCAAAAATAACTGCATAAAATAGTGGTTAGGGGGCAAGAGCCAGACTCCCTGGGCTCAAATCCCCTCTTTGTCACAAGCTATGGGACGAATATCCAGGTACTTAAACTTACCTGTTTCCTCATTGGTTAAGATGGGTTATAAGAGAGTCTATGGCCAGTGTAATAAAGAGGAGGAAGAACATTAATATATGTAAAGTGCTTATAAGTACCTGCATGTGCTAAACACTCAAAAATGTTAGCTATGACTAGTTTCACGGTATTCAACATTCAGTATTTCAGCAAATATATTGAATCTTTAATCACTGTGATTTATTTTAGAACACAAGGCAATTTAAAATATATTCCTTCTAAGGAGGAACAAATATTAACGAAATAAATACCAAAATACAAATAAAACTACAAACTATATTAAAAGCTAGGAAAGAAAACATCCAGTGGACTGAGGGAATCTGATTGACTATGGAAAATGGAGAAAGTGTGCGATCCTAAGGATGAGTAGGTGCTTTACTTGAATTTTATTTTATTTTGTTTTGATAGAGGTAATGTTTTATTTTCTGAATATAATAAAATCTAAAGCATTATCTATGTTGTTTATCTGAATGTTCACTTAGAGTCTTCTCACATGGATCCTAGATTGTCCTTTATTAAGGAAAGCAGGACATTTTTGGTCTAGAGAGATTTTACTGTGGGTTTTGTTTATATCACAAGTGAATTGCAGATCCCAAAGTCTTTTACATTGTAAGATGATATTAGTAGTTGGGATACTAAGGTCCCAGTTTTACTCTTTTAATAACCTTCTAATTATAGATTTATTTTCCTTTAATTTCAGCCTTTATATTAATGATAAAAGTAATCTGCAATCTCTCTGAAATAACTTTTAGGCTAAAAGCAATTAAGTAGATATCTTCTGGGCTCCTTAGAGAGAAAATAGATTAGACATGCAGGAAAAACTTTGTCATTAAGGGCCCAGGTAACTGCAGTCCTCTAATAGTACAAGGAATTGGGCTCAAGTAGTGGCATATAGTATAAGGTAAAAACATTTTGATCCAAAATTCCAAGTTGCGTTCATAATTGGTGAACTTACCGAGAGGTTATGAAAGCAAAACCGTACAGACTTTGGAGGATTAGGTGGCAAGTTCACTAAAAGGAAAGGCAGGAAGAGGAATCAAAAAGAAAGAATGAAACAGAGAAGAAGTAAAAGGGTTAACAAAGGTCTTGCTAAAGAAATATTTACTAGAATTCCTTTCTCACTGCTATTTTATAATACTAATTATATGTATTACTAATTATATAAATACTAAGTAAGTAATTATGTACTGAAAGTTTTCTAGTTCTTCAAAATCCATTATCAAAATTAGAAGTCTCCAACAAGACTGTCATGTTAAGACCAAGAGAAAGTCCTGGGAATTTAAAAAAAATTAGGTATTTTAAATATTTTCAGATATTTTCAATATTTTTTAAGTTATCCATTTCTCAGTTATTGTTATACCTTGTGTAACATTTTCATTAATTTAAAGATTATAAATGAATATTATGTTTATTTATTTAGAAATATTACAGTTTTTTGGGGGAAAGTAGGTGTTATTCTAACTGGACACTATATGTTTGCAGAAGAAGGAAAAAAAAATCCCTCTTCTTATCAGACACAGCTATACTGATACCCAAATAATATGTTTAGAAATGTTTTTGGATGAGCAGCTTAATTTATTGGATATTCTAAGATCTTTCACTGTAAGTTTTGCATATGAAAAAGGAGAATTTATCTCACTTTGTCTCATTTTTTCATGATTCTCTGGAATGTATTCCTTGTAGAAAGCCTTATATTTAAAGTTGTCAAACACAGTTGATCTTCAATTAGAACATGCATAAAAGTGCAAATTGTTGTAATGTCTATCTTATGCTCTACTCAAAATGAAGGAGAAATGCATAAGGTTTTATTTGAATTGAATAGACAGTCTTCATTTTACAAATGATTTGCATATAGAATGAGTGTTATTATAGGGAGTTACTAATGTAATCAAGAAGATCAGTTTCTTGTTCTCTGTTTTAAGTCATGATCCAAATCTTTCATCAAGTATGTAGCTTAGAGTTTCCTGATTGGAATGTATTATTATTTCTAATCTTATTTTTCTTTGTATGTCTTATATGTCAGTGGGGTTTTCTACCTATTGAAAATCTAATTTTTGTATGCTAGATTTTTTATTATATCTAATGTAGTCTCAAATCCTTTTAAGTAAAGAAATCTTAATATGAATTTATAAAAGAATGTAATTAAACATAGCTTCTGGTATGTTAAAAAAAATGGTTTCACCATGTTCCTCCCTTTTTGTCCCCTATGAGATTTATTTTCTCATAATCTCATAATAACATTTTACCACTTTGTAAATTTTCTTGAAAATTATATTCAACTCTGTTGATATAATTCTACATCAATGGTTATTCTTTGTAGTAAAGAAACATTAACAATATTTTTGCTGTTTTCATTCACTTTTGGTCTATTCTTGATGGTCCTCCTTCTATTTTAGTCATAATACATTAATGTGAATTTCCCAGGAGAAAGTTTGCTGAAAATAGCCTCTCTTATCATATATGACTGTGACTTAGAAAGTTTACTTATGTCTGTGTTTCAAATGGCTAAATGTCCTTGGTTTCTATAATGGCAGGAGAAGGGCAGCAAATGAAGATGTAGACCAAATGTAACAGACTGATGCAAAACATAGTTAGATCTTGTATCAGTCTATTATTCCTATGTTTTTGTACTTTTCACTATGATTTTATAGCATCCAAGGTAAATGATTTTGAGTATAGTTGATGTGCAGACTTTTTAAGATTCAACTACCAACATTTACATTATCATTAAAAATGTAATAAAGTTCAGGTGCCATTTTATCACTACAAGTGAAGTGTCTGAATATCTGAAAAGAAGTAACTTTAGTTTCTTTGTTTGAATTTTTATGGCTTGCTGGTGTTTATACTTTATTTTCCCTCAAAATAATAAAAAATGTTGTCCTGGGAGAGACCTTAGAGGTCCATACTGAAACCCAATTATGTGGCCTAGGAAATCTGGAATAAGAGAGGTGATTGTAGTGCTTCTGTGTTCTGGTTTCCATCCCAGTACTATACTGGTTCTCATCTCTGGATGTATATGGTAATCATCTGAAGCTCTTTAAACAAGATTAGACCTATACCCTAGAAACACTGAAATCCAAGATTCAGAATGGGTCCTAGGCATTCCTAATTTTTAAATCTATAGGTGATTGTGATGGACTGTAAGACTGAAAACATTTATCTCATACATTTAATTTTCCAGAAAGAATACAGGACTCAAGTGATTTCTTACTAGCAGAATTGAAATTATAATTAGGCTACTTGATACTACCTTCACTATAAAATACTGTCTCTGTTTTTAAAGAATGGAAGTATTCTATTTGGAGACACATTTTCAGTTTAACCATAAACTTGGTAAACAGTTTCCTTGCCTGGATCCACCAGCCCGCTCTGCAATTCTAACTGAATTGTTAAATTCCTCTGTGTCCTAGAGGCACTGTGTCCTTATGTGCAGACCATATCTAGAAGTGAAAACTGATATTCTTGTATAGTTAACAAAAATAAATTACTGAGTTGCCATGGCAATATTACTTAATCTTTTAATTATGTGTATCTTTGTGTGTGAATATAGAATTTTTATGTGTAATTTTTTTAGGAAATGCACTGATTCTCTGTTATCAACACACTTCTTTCTCATTTATTCATTTATTCATTCATTCACAAAATATTAAACGTTTAACACATCTGTTACTCTCGGATACCAACATCAGTCATCAGACTTTTTCAATGCCAACAAAACTACATGATTAAGGGTCATTTAAAGATGAATTAAAGGTTATAGACATCTTTGTATCATACAAATGTACTGCTTATTTGGCACTTTGAGATTTCTTACATAGTAATCACCCTTTGGCAGTGAAAGATATTCTGTTCTTCATATATCTGCTAACTTTTTATTCACTCAATATTTATTGAGCATTCATTATGTACCAAATACAACCTAGGAACTGGGAATACAAGATGAGCAAAATTATACCTCATTCTGGTCCTCATTATACATAAGAGTTACTGGTTAAGACAGACATGAAATATAACAAATAAATGTAGAATTCAACCTGTGATAAGTGCAGTAGCCCAAGGAGCTAAGCTAGTCTGTGGTAGGAGTCAGGTTGGATGAAGGATCAAAGGAAGGCAAGGCTTCCCTGGGATGGTGGCACTTAAGTAATCTTCAGATGATAAGGAGGCATTAAACAGGCAAATATGGGATCAAACCCGTGTCCCCTGCATTAGCAGGTGGATTCTTAACCACTGCGCCACCAGGGAAGCCCCTAATATTGTTTATTCTTGGACCAAGTTACAGAAAAATGAATTCTTGTGAATGCATACCCTAGGAAAACACTGCTTTCTTAGATGTTTTATATAATTTCTTGCTATAGAGCAATAAGCCACCAACCAACCAATCAGTGTTTAATCTTTTTCCTTCCCTTTCTTCCTTTTCTTCTTTCAAAGAAATATTTGAATATTTATAGAATGTCTACACTGTGCCTGGCCGAATGCTAGGCAATGAGTACATGGCAGTGAAAGAGGAAGAGGAAACAAAATGAATTTGAGGAGGCTTTTGAGACAGCATAGGAACAGCTGTAATATGTGCACCAATTAGGAAAGGAAAAAGAATATTTTTAGAAACATTCCTGGAGAGTAGTTTCCATTTCTTGGTGTTCCAAAAATATGAACTGAAAAATTCTATTCTTCCAGATTCTTTATGCCCAAAGCTCCAAAAACCATTTTGACAAGGTAGGGTAGAAATTAGAAAGTCCAAATTAGAATACACAGTATTCAGTAGAAGGAAGAAGAATGCTGGGAACAACCTCTTGTAAAGCCTGGACTATTTTCTTTTGATAGTGACACTACTTTTCTTTTGGGTTGCAACAAAATTCAAGGGGTAGAAATAGTATCACAAAATCAGAAGTATTTTGTGTCCTTTTTCTTGTGTGACATGCTTTCCCAGGTGAATTGAGTTTGTCATGTTCCTCATTGCTGGGACCATAGCCATCTTTCTTTCTTACTCTCACTGCATGGTATGAGATTGCTACCTTCAGATACCTAGTTGGGAAGGGGGAATGGGTTCCCTCTATGCTAGATTCCCCACACATGTATCATGATATCTCAGGGGAAAAGAAATAGGCAAGACAAAAGGCCCAGCCCAGAGACACACTTCATGTTGATATGTATCTTGCTCAACTATCCAATTCTCTCTTTTCTCCATGAACTCCATTCTGCTTTAGCAAACTCACTCTTTGTCATCACTTCTGGTTTTGCTTCCATTGTTCTGCCTGGAACTCACTGTCTCTCCAGTCTTTTCAACTCCTTTATCCAGTTCTGCACCTGTAGCACCATCCTTCCTACCTTCCTTAATCTAATAGACTTACTTGTCTAGTCCTATACAGAGATGCCTATCAAAATTGATAATTCAAATTATGATCTTAACTTTTACATGTTCTTCAACATCTTCTTGTCTGATTTTGCTAAACAGCAATTCAAAACTTTTCCCTCCAGCTAATTATCAAACTCGATGTCCTATCCTGACTCCAGTGGAAACTTGATCAGACTAACGGTGGGATCCAATTGCAGGATCAGTTGTTAGGAAGCAAGATTTGTGTGTGTGTGTTGGGGAGGGTGCGGTGCTTGGAGAGTAACATCAGCAGTTGACAACTTGAGGTGAGAGGTAAATCTGGGTTTGGTTGCTTCCATTGCAGCACGTGTGCAGTCTCACTTGGGGCAGTGAAACTGGGAAGTAAAGCATATCTCTCTCTCTCTCTCTCTCTCTATCTATCTATCTACCTATCTATCTATCTTTCAAAGTATAAAGAAATTCAGGATAACAGTATATATTTTTTTACTTATCTTTGGCTGAAAATCTCTCCAAATATCTTCCTGAACTGAGATCCAGGGCCATTTTACTAATTTTGAAGGCCCATTTACTAAGATAAAAAACAAAGAGGAATTTCACCTTGGTTATTCAAAATGGAAAAGAGCAACTGGGTATGTGGGAGAAGACTGAGTGTTAAAAGCACATTAACAGGATGGTACGTACCACTGTTTGCCTCAGCAGTTAGAATAGGCTGTCAACCAGAAGTCCAGACTTTGCCTCAGCGCCCCCATCCTTTCTCCTCACTCTCTCCAGAGTCTTTTTTGTATAAAGAAGCTGATAGTGTAGTGTTCTTGTTGTACTTCATTTAGGAATGGCTCTCAAATTTAGACTTCCACAGAAGCACCTGGGGAACTGGGTAAAATGATGATTTCTGGACTGCATCCTACAGATTTAGATTCTGAGCTGGCCCAGTAGTCTATGTTTTAATTAAACATTCTGTGTTTCTCTATTGCTACTGCTCCAAAAATCACATTTTGAGAAAACATTGACCTACATAATGATGTCCAAACACATTTACATGAAACAAAAGACCTTTTGAAGTCCATCCTTTATTATCATTTTCTGCTATCTGCCCTTAAATATTTTGTGCTTATGTATATTACTTGTCTTCTCATGTTCTCTCTCCACTCTGTATGTACGTATACATATGTGTATATATACATATATGAACAGACGTAGAAAATCGTTCCAGATACTTCGCTCATATTGAAATTATTTTAAAAATGAAGATTTCTGTAGAACATATAAACTCTTAAATTATTATTTATACTTTCCTTTAAAAAACATATTATTATTTCTCAAAGCTAATATTAAACTAAAAAGACATTCAGGTGGCCAGATGGTCATTGATCATAAGAGCTTTTCCACATTCGTAAAATTTCCATCACTTCTAAGGAGTCCCGCATGTATTTTGGCTTCATTCTAACATGGGCTGTGAAAAATTGGTTTCAGTTCAGATTTAGAGTTTAAATGATTTACTTCCTTTTGTCTTATTTAGAATACAGCTAGTCAGAAATGGCTCATGGTTAAACAAAATCTTAAACACAGAGCTCTTGTTCTAAATGGATTTAGTCAGCCTTAATCCAATTAAAGATTTCTCTCTTTCTTTGACCCTTTGTCAATGTCTTTGCTTATTGCTTCCAGAAATTAAGTTAGAAATTTTGCTATAATATCTCTATCAATTTCAACCTTTTTTTATTTGCTCACAATACATGCTCACATGTGCACAGACACGCATAGAAACACACAATGTATTCATGAGATGAATTCAGAAAGATAAAATATATAAGTGGGAAGTTACCTGCTATCATTACCATAGGACCTTCTACTTTAAATCTCCTAACTTATCTAAAAAACTAGAAGTTAAATACGAAGGAAATTAAGTGTTGGTTATGTCTACTAAAACGTTACAATTTATAGTTCATAAACCACTTTTAAGGTAGAACAAATACTATTTTAAGGGAGAAATTGCCTATTGATCAATTTTTCTTCTCTTATATATTTTTTTGTGTTTATTTTCACATGAAAGATTTATGGGGGTTTCTTTTCTGTTTGTTGTAACAAAATTTATGGCCACTTTTTCTTATCCAAAGAAATCCAAGAAAAGCGAAACAAAAACAAAACCCCTTTTGATAAGAAACGCAGAATGCCTGAGTGAGAGGTGTAAGGAAGAGGTAAGAAGAATCATATTCTATGGTTTAATGCTCCGGGCTTACAAAAGCGTGGTGTTGGAATGGTAATTGGATTTCTGAGCATTGCTTTTGAGAATAGACTGCTTAAATCATTGAAAAGGAAATCATTGCAGAAAAAAAGCAGTGAAGAATTGCACAGGCTGTTTGAGTACTTACAAAATGAGAATAACATAAGGAACAATGAAGAATTGGTTTAGTGCTGTTGAGATTTGACATCTTTAAAAACCTGATATTTTAGCTGTAGTTTTGATATTTATTCTATTGTTGAATATAGTTCCAATGTATTTTGGACCAATATATAAATGAGAAGTGAAATAAATGAGACCTTTTAAATGTTTTTAAAGAAAAAAACAACATTTTTTCCTCCAAAGGCTACCTTATACTTCTGCATGAAAAATAGATGTGGACAAGTATACATCTCTATTTTTAGTTTGTTTCACATGTTTACCGCTGAGGCAGTTTAATTGCTTTTCTTAAAATGTTAGGAGATTCTTAGGTCCCCGAACTTTCATGTTAATAGAGTGGCTGGCACAGAGGAAGCATTTCCCATTTATTTTAATGTGTGTCGGGGGTGGGGTGGGGCTTAGATGATGGAGGTGGAGGAAAATCTAGATATCAGCCTCTTAAAATCTCCAATTAAATTTCCCATCAGCAATTTTAAGTAAGACATGACATTTACTAGGCAAATCGAGTTTAAGACATGTCCCCTAGCCCCCTTTTCAACAATACTCACTATCCTTGTATGGATAGCATGGACATGGGCAAAACTCTTACCTTCAGGTAACTTAAGTGTATGACTCCCACCCCAGATTTTAACATTTCGCTGCAAAATAAGCAGGAGGAAATGACAAAAGGCAAAGCACAGATTTCTGCAGAGAGTCTGTTGTGCCATTTTTCATGGAGATTGTACAGTGCAGATTTTCACTTCTCCTTGTTAGATTTGCCACAGTAGGGACATTTGTTTAGTGCACACTCTGTGCTAGACGGTCTGCTAGTTACCTCAGTTCTATATTTACTGTGCTCTCCCCAACAGCCTTTTCCTTCTTTTACAGTGAGAGAATGGAAAACCCAGATAGTGACGAAACTTTCTCAGGGATGCCATAGCTTAGATTTCATTCCACTTTTACCTGCCTCAAAAGCCCTTCTTTCCCTCTATCATGCTATCATATATATTAAGCATTAGTTATATTTGAAGACAGTTTTGTCTTTGGGGAATATTCACTGCTTTTTGGAGATCCTTTTTATATCTATACTCTGTTGTGAAGTTCAAGTGCAGATGTACTTTTCTTTTTGTTCAAAGTGTGGAAGGAAAGTCACTGACAAAGTGGTAATGCACAGAGACTAGAAGAACATTCTTATTCTCCACCTGAAACCCAGCTTTAGAGAGACAGTAAGAACCACTGTGAGAAAACCAGTGAGCGTCAGTGGCTTCCTCTAGTGTAAAATTTGAAATTATTTCATGAAATGATTTTCAGGGAGGAAATTTCAGAAATTAGGAGTTTCATGTTTTATCTGTAAACGATCAGTTCAGGTCAGGGTTTAAGTGCATAAATAACCAGCATTAGAGAGTTACCCATTTGAACCAAACATTCAAAATACACTTTTCTCTTTTTCCTAAGTAGTATGTTTGGGCTTTTTAATTTATCAAAAAATATTCTCAGGGTGTAAAATCAAGATAACTTTGTAAAAATCATGTAAAATAATTAATTATGTAAAAAGCTATTTTATAAAATCATACAGCATAAGACACAAATTTACTCTTTTTTTTTTTGCGGTACATGGGCCTCTCACAGTTGTGGCCTCTCCCGTCGCGGAGCACAGGCTCTGGACGCACAGGCTCAGCGGCCATGGCTCACGGGCCCCCAGCCACTCCGCGGCATGTGGGATCTTCCCGGACCAGGGCACGAACCCGTGTCCCCTGCATCGGCAGGTGGACTCTCAACCACTGTGCCACCAGGGAAGCCCTGTATTTTTTAAAATAAAATTATGAATAACTGTTTTGAATTTTTTAATATTGTAAGCATTATTTATTATAAAATTTCCTTACTGGATAGATTCAGACTATGTAAATAAAACATATATAAATTACTTACTTTCAAAGCAGATTAGTGATCAAGGAAATGTTCCTCTAGCATGTTTCTTTTAATTTATTTATTTTTTATTTTTGGCTGTGTTGGGTCTTCGTTGCTGCACGCAGCCTTTCTCTAGTTGTGGTGAGCAGGGGCCACTCTATATTGTGGTGCACAGGCTTCTCATTGTGGTGGCTTCTCTTGTTGTGGAACACAAGCTCTAGAGTGCAGGCTCAGTAGTTGTGGTGCATGGGCATAGTTGCTCTGCGGCATGTGGGATCTTCCCAGACCAGGGCTCGAACCCGTGTGCCCTGCATTGGCCAGCGGATTCCGAACCACTGTGCCACCAGGGAAGCCCTAGCATGTTTCTTTTATAACTGGGGTTAGTTTCATGTGTTTCTAACTGTGCCCTGAGATGGGACAGTGCCTGCCACAGCATCGAAGTAGCATGTAACTAGGTTTCATGATGTCACATTTACTTTCTGTGTGATATGAGGCTTATCAGTTAACCTCCCTGAGCACGAACTTCTCTTGTTTAAAGTAGGGCTTTAATGTCTGTCTCATAACAATTGCAGGGGGAATTAACTTACCAACGTAGTAGTACAGTGATGGTAGCTGGCATACTAAGTACTTAGCACTGTGTCCACAATCTCCTCATCTTTACAGGAGTTAGTATATTTACCCTCAGAACAACCTTGTAAAGTATGTCTGTACAGTTCACCTCCTTTTACATATGAGAACACTGACGGGCAGAGGGGGAGGTTACACAGCAGAGTAGCGTCAGAACCAGCGTTGGAAGCCAGATGCTTTGACTCCATAAATCAAAGTACTATGTACTTGATCAACTTAGTATGCTGACTCCCACCACCGACAACACACCAAATTTCTCTTAAAAATATCCCTATCGGGCTTCCCTGGTGGCACAGTGGTTGAGAGTCTGCCTGCCGATGCAGGAGACACGGGTTCTTTCCCCGGTCTGGGAGGATCCCACATGCCGCGGAGCGGCTGGGCCCGTGAGACGTGGCCACTGAGCCTGTGCGTCCGGAGCCTGTGCTCCGCAACGGGAGAGGCCACAACAGTGAGAGCCCCGTGTTCCGCAAAACAAAAAACAAACAAACAAAAAACCCCCTATCTATCTATCTATCTATCTAGTTATGTGTTGAATTGTGTCCCCCAAAATGATATGTTACAGCCCTAACCCCCAGTACCCCAGAATGTGACCTTGTTTGGGAAATGGGTCATTGGAGATGCAATTGATTAAGATGAGGTCTTACTGGAGTAGAGTGGACCCCTAATGCAACATGACTTGTGTCCTTACAAGAAGATGATGTGAACACACAAAGGAAAATGCCATGTGAAGATGGAGGCAGAGACAGAGGCATGCAGCGCCAAACAAAGGAACAGCAAGGATTGTGGGCCACCCCCAGAAGCCAGAAAGAGGCAAAAGAAGACTACCCAGAGTGTCAGAGGGAAGATAGCTCTGCTGACATATTGATTTTGGACCTCCAGTCTCCAGAACTATGAGACAATAAGTTTCTGTTGTGTTAAGCCACCTAGATTTTTAGTTTGTGGTCTTCCTGATAGGACTTCTAGGAAACGCATATATAATAGTTACATAATATTTATATAATATTATATATGTGATTGTAAGCAATGTGTCAGTGTAATAATCACTCCATAAATGTTTATTACTATCTTTTTATAGGTTAGTGGTATGGGAATCTGTGCTTATGGCGACCTTAAAAGAAAAACCTCTTCCTATATATCATTTTCTAAAGTTAAAAATCTATAAAACCTTGGAATTCTTGTATACTTCATCAGGAGACAGATATATATCTCTGTGGACACAGGTGTTTCTTTTTCCTTCATCCTAGTAGCAAATGTACCCAGAACTTGCACTTACAATTTATGGCACCCAGGTGGGCCTCTATATGGCTGTGCCGTATTTATTTTTATTCCATCTATGTTATTTTTTTTTCTGTATTTAGACTGTAAATTCTTAGAGAGGAGGGATTATATTTTGTACTTTTGTAAAATACATAGCACCTAAAACAGAATGATGTTTATACATGGAGTATATTTTCTTTTTCAAATTTTGAACCACGACAAGAACTATTCTTTCAATCAGTGATGTTCACATTGGATGTTTGTAAGTGGGAACCACCATTGTTCAGCTCAATGGTGTCTTTTGTTCTCAAGGAGAACATTGCAAGAAGGTATACTAGTGTGCTAGGGCTGCCATAACAAAGTACCACAGACTGTGTTGCTTAAAACTGCAGAAATTTATTTCCTTACAGTTCAGGAGGGTACTCTGAGATCAACATGTTGGCAGGGTTGGTTTCTTCTGAGGCCTCTCTCCTTAGCTTATAGATTGACCATCTTCTGTGTTTCCACATGCTCGTCCTCTGTACATGTCTGTGTCCTAATTTCATCTTCTTACTACTAGGGACACCACCTTAATGACTTCATTTTAACTTAATTACCTCTTTTAAGACCTGATATCCAAATACAGTCACACTTTGAAGTCCTGGTGGTTAAGACTTTAAAATATAAATTTTGGAGGGACACAATCAGTCCCAAACAGAAGGCATGAAATAGCTTGTGTCTGTATGGATTTTTAGCTGAGGACCTACCTAGCTTTCGAAAGCCCTAAGAAATATTTGAAAGTAGAATTGATATGGGTAGCTAAGACGTTTCTTTAAAAGCAGATTTAGTACCATTTCAACAAAAGTCAATGTATATTAGTAATAGAATTGCTTCTCAACCTGGTAATTTTTTTTTAAGTAAGAAAAATATGTATATTTAAGTTGAGAGATTTGAGATTTCATTTTTGTTGCTATTTATTTTGTTGAAATACCTGATCAAACTGGCAATATATGTTTTGATTTTAGTATAGTATTGGGTTGGCCAAGAAGTTCATTCAGTTTTAAGTAAAAATAAAAGACACACTTTCATATTCACCAAGAATTTTACTGAATGATGTATTCACTAACAGAACGAACTTTTTGGCCAGCCCAATACGTTTCTATTATTTCAAGTAATAATATCTCTAAAAAGTAATGAATGGGAAGGATAAACTAATATTCTGAAGATACTAATATGACTATTCTAAAAAATATGACATGACCTCTTCAGTTGCCCTCATTGGATTTTAGATGGACTAAAAATGCATTAGTCTCGGGACTTCCCTGGTGACCCAGTAGTTAAGAATCCGCCTGCCAATGCAGGGGACACGAGTTCAAGCCCTGGTCCGGGAGGATCCCACATGCTGCAGAGCAACTAAGCCTGTGCGCCACAACTACTGAACCTGCACTCTAGAGCCCGCAAGCCACAACTACAGAACCTGTGTGGCACAACTACTGAAGCCTGTGTGCCCATGCTCCACAACAAAGAGAAACTACTGCAATGAGAAGCCTGCACAGCGCAACAAAGAGTAGCCCTGTCTCACTGCAACTAAAGCCTGTCCACAGAAACGAAGACCCAATGCAGCCAAAAATAAAAATAATTAAATGAAATAAAATTAAGAAAAATGCATTAGTCTCTTAAAGGATGCACTGTCTCAGTTTGAGAAACTTGGAAGTGTAAGAATAACAGCTAATGTGGAAAAAAAGAAAGTCTTTACATTCTTTGATGTGTAGGATTATGTGATTCTAGGAATCTGTGATTATTTCTCTCTGTACCAGAGCTTAGTAGCCTACACGGATATTAGAATTCATAGCTTTATGTAACTCAAATTTATTTCTGTATGTGAGAAGGGATGTGATTCTCTTTCCTAAAAAACATCTAGTGTAGACATGACATTATCACTCTGTTATTGGTGGGGATGTTGCAAATCTTGGATGAAAATTTCTTCTCAAAGTGCAGATTTATGGTGCTGAGTATGTTGATTCACATCAGGCATCACCTGCAAAGAAGAATATTAAGTAATAATTTGTAGTTTTCGGAATATTTACAGAAAAAAGGAGAAAATCCCTTACTCAGAGGGGACTTTTAAATTGACTCCAGATACATTAATACATACTAAATACATAATATAAGTATATTAGGCATGTGCTATAATTGCTTTATGCTACCTGCAATATGACAAGATTGGGTTATGTGAGGTTCTTTCCTTAGATTTTGTCATTTTTAATCTCAACATGTCATAGACCCTATAATTTCCTTGTTCTCTAGGAATCAGATATTCAGAGCAACCACTACCGTACTCACCACAGAGACTGAGGCCAGCCTGTCTTCCATGAAGCCTGGTAGCCCCTACTTACTTCTAGAACTGGCCTTTTCTTTCACTCCTCAAACTAGGCATCACACTGTGTTTTAAGGTCAGGAGCTAGTCTCCCCTACTCTTTCTTAACACGGTATCCTCCAGACTCACTCCCTTAGAGCTGTCCTTCTAATAGAGATGCAGGATTGGATAGAGGATGCTTCCTTCTCTGGAAGCATTGCTGTGCTGGATTAATAATCTCCTTCCAGCAGTCATAGGGTCATTTTTATTCCAGCTTTCTCCCTTTTCTCTAATGTGTTCTCCCCACTGTCCTTGTTGAGACACCCCTGTTTTATATGACATATGGTACTTGTCTAGAGGTTGCCAACTCAATTAAATGTTAATTTCAAGCCTAGGTATACATAATACAAGCAGTGGCAGAGTTTCTCATGTGCACTTTGATGTAAGCATTGTTTTAGTTTGTTTTTTTGTACCATATTATTTTGAGGGGCTCTTGTTCCTATAAGTTACTTACATCATCTGTAGTTCTGTTTTCAGGATTTTTCTTTCTGCATCATGGTGACTAGATTAATTATGATTGATATATTGTTGTTTTTTATACATATGTCATTTTATTCTGATCATAGTTTTCATTTGATTTATGTTCCTAATTTTAATAATTAAAACACAGATGACTATACAAGTATTTTCTTCAGCCAAAATTAATAACGTGTCAGATTCTTATGGTTACAGTAAGGAAAAATGTTTTTGAAAATGTGTTAATACTTAATTGCAATTTAAAAAATTAGCAGGGACTTCCCTGGTGGCGCAGTGGTTAAGAATTCCCCCTGCCGGGCTTCCCTGGTGGTGCAGTGGTTGAGAGTCCGCCTGCTGATGCAGGGGACACGTGTTCGTGCCCCGATCCGGGAGGATCCCACATGCCGCGGAGCGGCTGGGCCCGTGAGCCATGGCCGATGAGCCTGCGCTCCAACGGGAGAGGCCACAACAGTGGGAGGCCCAGGTACCGCAAAAAAAAAAGAATCCCCCTGCCAATTCAGTGGACACGGGTTCGATCCCTGGTCCAGGAAGATCCCACATGCCGCAGAGCAACTAAGCCCGTGTGCCACAGCTACTGAGCCTGTGCTCTAGAGCCTGCAAGCCACAACTACCAAAGCCCGCACGCCTAAAACCCGTTCTCCGCAACGAAGAGAAGCCACTGCGATAAGTCCGCGCACCGCAACGAAGAGTAGCCCCCACTCGCTGCAGGTAGAGAAAGCCCGCGTGCAGCAATGAAGACCCAATGCAGCCAATAAATTAATTAATTAATTAATTAATTTTAAAAATCAGCTGATTGGCTATGCTAGATTTATACTTGCTAATCCTTCACTCATGAAAACCAATAATCTTCACTTGTTTAGCCTCAATTTCAAACTTTTCAAGGTAGCAATGCATAATGATGTATGCAGTCATAGTTACTTTCAGAAACAAATTTTAAATCAGTACAGTATATGATAGAATGAATATTAACTCATAATATCTCCAAGTTATGTTATTTTACATTTTTAAAATATATTTTAAAATATATTTTAAAATTTATAAATTAAATTTATAATTAATGCAGAAGGTAGGAATTTACTATGAAATTTTATGAGAGAGAAAAAGCTTACAGCATTTCATATACAAGTGACTTTACATATTAGAGCTTTAGGTAGGTAATCATTTGGAGTATTTATTGACCAACACTAGTGATATTTATTTTCAGGACTTGGAACACATACATTCTTCAAGGACTGAAAAAAGGTATGTATTTGTTAATGATAAAAGTGATCTCTTTTATGACATCTATTTTTTTTTTTTATAAATTTATTTATTTATGATTTTTGGCTGTGTTGGGTCTTCGTTGCTCTGCGCGGGCTTTCTCTCGTTGCGGCAAGCCGGGGCTACTCTTCGTTGTGGTGCACGGGCTTCTCATCGTGGTGGCTTCTTGTCGTTGAGGAGCACGAGCTTTAGGCGCGCGGGCTTCAGTAGTTGTGGCTCACAGGCTCTAGAGTGGTGGCGCACCAGCTTAGTTGCTCCGTGGCATTTGGAATCTTCCAGGACCAGGGCTCAAACCTGTGTCCCCTGCATTGGCCGGAGGATTCTGAAAAACTGCGTCACCAGGGAAGTCCCTGACATCTAAAATTTTGACATGGCCCTAACTCTGCGAGAAAAAGAATAGAAAAGTGATTTAAAAAATAAGAGCATGCATTCAAATTCTGTTTGTTTTTTTTTAAAATCAGTGTCTTCTGAGAAGAAAGGATAAAAATAGTTTCTACTTCTCATAGGATTATTTTGGAGGGATTGAATAAGATAATGGTACATGACAAGCACACAGGAATGCAGCTACTCTTAAAATTAATCTGCTGTATTCTCCTGTCCCTGGTGAAGACAAAGCAGTTTTCTGTCCCTCTAGTTTTACCTTTGCAAGAATGTCATATGAACGTAAATATACTGTATGTAGTCTTTTTAAAGTCTTGCTTCTTTTTTCACTTAACATTTGACATTCATCTACTTTGTTCCACGTATCAATAATCAGTTCCTTTTTATGTTGAGTAGTATTCCATTGTGTGGATATGTCACAGTTTGTTTATCCATCATCGGTTGAGGTTTTTGCATTCTTACCAGAAATAAAGGAGTGTTTTAATTGCTTGACATTTTTGCCATCATTTAGTATTATCAGGATTTCATCTAATAGTTATGTAGTGGTGATGTATTTATTTAAATAAGAAAAGTACATTTTCATCAAGCATATGAAAGTATAAAACAGTCTACAGACTAACTGGTGAATACAAATTTGTACATTTTCTTCTAAGAGAATTTCACATTTCCTCCTTTACTTCAGACTTTTCAGGAGGAGAAGCTCTGTTGAATTTCACTTTTTTCTATGAGTTTTATAAGGCTCTGTGAGGCACTCTGAAAATTCAAAATTTTATAAGAAATGGTCCCTGTCTTCAGATCGCTCATAATTTATTGGAGTTTGGAGCCCTGAATAGAGGCCTGGGACTATTTAGGAGAGAGACCACAGTTCAGCGCAGCAGTTAAATGTGTGAATTTTGTTGATCGGCCAGAATGGATTTGGAAAATGGTTGTGCTGTTTATGACCACAGGGCATAAGAGAGCTTTGAATGATAAGATTTGGACATTTAAAATTACCTTCGTTTTTGAGATAGCTATGATAATACTTAATCTTTTTCAGTTTGCTTTAGAACCCTTAAATGTGGATGGTAGTGTATTCAAAATAACGGAACAGGTAGAATGGTGAGCTGCAGGAGATAGAAGAACCGAGGAAAGAGAAAAAGGGAGGTAGAAAAAGGGAGGTGTTCTGAGTAAAACCTTAGGTCTGTGCCATCTTAAATCAGCAAATTCTTTCATATTATGATTACTTAAGTACAATTCATATTCCATTATAAGCATCAGCGTTTTTTGGGGACGAATGGGCTTTCACTTGTGGCTGTAGTCCTTCAACTGTTGACTCTGTGCTTAGAATTGCACTGCAGTCATTTGTGTGGGTTCTTGATTAAAGCATAAACAGAAACTTCCAATTGGCTTTGAAAATTCTTCTCTGGGTCAAAGTATATTCAAATGTTTTTCTCACAGATACAGGTATATGTTCCTCTAACCACCATTTAAGAATGAACTGAACATAAGCATTAAGTAGAAATACAAAAAAAAAAAAAACGCTTTGTAAAAAAATGCTATTTTAAACAAAAGGGAATATCACTGAACACTTGAATATTAGACAACAGCAAAAAAGGCAAAAAGAGAGAAAAGCAGGAAAAGCTATGGAAATGCATTTGAGATGTTTGTTACCCTCTTATGTGGTTTTACTTTACAAACTCTTCTGAAATTTAAATTTTCTTGGCACACACATTTTTTGAATAAATATGAGAAAAAACTATAAATATACATCACTGTGATGACACAGCTAAATTTAAGTGGTAACAAAATATATTATGGATGCTCCGTTTTTAATTTAGGATGTCTATTTTAGCACTTGCAATTTGATTCTAATTAAATGCTTCAAATTTAAAAGCTGCATATAGAATCTATTTTCCTCAAGATCCAAACCTGTACACGGCTTTTATTATTTGTTCATTCCCTTAGTCCTCAGACAATGACCATTTTTGCTTACCTTCTACATATCAAGAACTACAAAAAGCTTTGAGGCGCAAAACTGAATAATATCTCCTTCCTAACCCCAAGGTGCTAACTCAAATGTGGGATAAAGTTTTCATAGGAGCCCCTATGGAAAGAGAAGACAGATGTTGACTCAGTAATGTCTGGGCTGCAATCAAGGATGAATAGAAAGACTTTCCTATCATAGATGACAGCATTTAAGGAGACGAGGATGTGTTGAGCTGCATGTTTGGATGCAGGCTTGGGGAAGCAGATGCTCTATGCAGGTTTTAGTATTGTAAGTATCAAGACAAGGAATAACAGAAAACAACTAGGGTTTGGTCATGAAAGAACTTGCATATCATGCTACAGATATATCTGTTTATCTGCCACTTACTGAGAGGGAGTCAGCATACTATATTGGTCAAGTAGTGGATGATACTCTGGTTTGTGGAGTTAAAACGCCTGGCTTCCAACACCGGTTCTGACACTCCTCTGCTGTGTACCTCCTCATCTGTGAATAGAGGTGGCCATACACACATATCTTACAAGGGCTAATTATATAAATGCCTGCAAAGATGAGAAGATCATAGCCACATTGTTAAGTACTTAGTATACCAAGTACCATTATTACATTACTACATTGGTTGGTTAATTCTCCCCACAATTTTCATGAGCTGGATGTTAATGACCTACTTTACTGAAGAGAAACTCATGCTCAGGGAGGTTAACTGACAAGCCTAACATCACATAGGTAGTGAATGGCACCACCTAACAAAGCACCATTGGAGGTTTTTTCTGCAATTAGAAAATAACTTCAGGGAGTTTTGCCTCTATGACTCTATGAATTGGGGAATCATTGACACTAGTTAGGTAAAAAGCCCAAAATGAAGACAAGGAGAATAACTAGTGTGTCCTGGATATTTTTATTTTCAGTTAATGTTTGGGAACTCACCTCTCACAGCCTGAAGCTTCTGTCTTATCCACGCGTGAGCAGTAGAGCTGGTTGGTTGCCTTGTGGTGAGAATGTGGACTGGGAATCTTACCCCACAGGAAGAGCTTGAAATATATGAGTTTCATACATGTTCACTCAGTCTCTTCCTATGAAACACTTAGTTCCCGCTGGTACAGAGTGAGTACTTGGGGCATGCCCTGTGATCACAATCTCAGTGCCTCTGGGAACCGGGCAGACACTGAGGAAAGCAGCAGGATTAATTCCATAATAGTTTCTTAAGTTAATTCTTTGGATGCAGAACATCTTTCTTTGAATTTTTCTGGAAGTGCACAGCCCCTTTGTTTAGCTTTAATTTTCCCATTTTTTGATATTGACTTGGATAGAAAAAGTGCTTCACTATCCTCTTAATTCTATCCTAATAAATAAAATAACACAAATTTGACGATGAATAGTGACCTCCAATGCCAGTGAAGTGGTAAAGTATGGCATGGATGAATTGGGGAAAACATGCCACACCTAAGCAAACGTACCTTGTAGTTCTGCTTCACTGCTGATGGATGAGGCCCCAGTATTTTCTTTTTTTTCAGTTTTTCAGTGGAAGCTAGAGTAGCAGAATCTTATGTTTTATCTTATTTTTCTTTTTGTGGATACGTAATTAAAATAAAACATACCAAACAATACACTGTGTGGGCCAACAGTATGAGAGCCAGCCAAAACAGGCACATTGTGTAACCTGCCAGTCAGCTGCCTCTTTCTGGGTAAGGAGAATATCAGGAGACTGCTCAGCAGAAGACAGAAATGGTTAGATCTGCATGCTAGATAGATCACTCTAGCAGACCCATTTGTCTACTGTGTCATTATCCTAGAGGTTGTAGTGAAACCATGAAAGAAGATAAAATTTCCAGAGAAATGGAAAAAGTGGAACAATCAGAGAGTCCTGGTTGAACCCTAGGCATAACCAATAATGAGAGATGGGCATATAGAAGAAACAGAAGGAGTAATCAGAGAGGAGAAATAAGTTTAAAAGAAGTACACATCATATGCTTCAGAAGAATCCAGTGAAATAAAGACAAAGTCCTTTGAATTTACTGGGAAATTAATAGGAGGAGTTTTGGTAGATGAAAAATGGTAGTGGCCAGTATATGCTACTCTTTTGAGAAGTTTAGATTAGGAAGGAAAGAATAGGTGTTGAAAGTCAGTAGAAGGGGAATTAGCTATCGGGAAAAAGTTTATTTTTATGAAAAAGACTTAAAAATATTTATTATCAGGGAAATTTCTATAATGCTTACCCAAAAGGTGGAAAGAAACTACTTTTTATTAACAACTACCAAATGTCAGTTCCAAATGTGTTTAGGTTATCTCATTAATTCTCATAACTCTGCTGAAAGCTAGCTGAACACCTTTCTTTTATAGATGTGGGAAATTTAGTTTCATAGAAGTTACATATCTTTCAGGAAGTTATGTGACTCTATAATCAATATTTATCCTTCTGTTTGTTATCCACCCAATAGTTGTTCTAGAAAGATTTAAGATGATTTAGAAGAATAGTTAGTACATAATCATGAACCAGGAGAAAACGAGTCTGTACTTTTTCTTTATAGCACACTATCAGAGCAATATATATTTTTTAATTTTTATATTAAAACTGTATTACATGTTCCATTTGCTTCTTGCATATCAGGGAGAACATATCATGTTCTAGTTTTGTTTGGGAAATAAAACATTAAAAAAATGTTTTCTCTCATCTCTTCATGAAATGAGGGGAAGAGGTCTGCTGATATTTAATATTAATTTATATTTTGTTATCAATAATAAATTATGCTATAAAATTTAGAGCTTCATATTTGGTCAGGATCAAATTACCTTCATTTTATTTATTTGCAATGTGTTTGAATTAATTGAAAAAAACATGGGCTCCCTCTTGTGACAAAAATCAATGATCTTAAATGATTTTCTGTGCCAAACTAAATCACTCATCTATGCCTTTTTGTTTTCAAATAATATTATATATAAAATTATTTAATCATTTATAGTACTTTCTTTGATAATTAATTCTTTCAGTTCTTTTTAAAAAGAGACCAATATTTGATTCTAATTTGTATTAAAATATGTATATATTTTAAAATATTGAATTTTAAAGTTATGTTGAAAATACCAAGGAGAAGAGGAAAGAACAGATTTGTCTTCCCTTCTTTTGCATTTTATATGCATTAGTATATGTTTCTGAAAACTCTTTGGAGAAATTAGTCCTTGTAATATTTTAACTGGCTGGCACTCCAAGCTACGCATACAATTTATTTTCTATTCTAAATGTTCCCCATGCTTGATAGATGTGCTTGTATTTCTCAAAATGTGTGGTATTTCTCTCTGTTTTGCTCTGCAATCTATCCATGTGTATTGTTTCTACATTCCCCAAGGAAGCAGCACGCACACTGAACTATTAGGAATGTCCACAATGAGAAAGTCTAACAAGAACAAATTAAATTTTCAGCTATTTTTTTAAAGGAAGGTTATATGCTATGTTTGCATGTGTGTGCATGAAAGAGTGTAGTGGGGGGAAAAATCACTTAATAGTTAAATTCAGGGACCCAGCTCTGAAAAGGTCTTTTAAGGTCATCTCAGTACCAGGCTATGAAATAAAAGAACTGGATTTAATCTTGGCCCTATTATGGACTACCTACATATCCTTGGGAAAGTCATTTTCCTTCTTGGAATGTCTATTTTCTCACCTGTGTTATAAGGTAATTAACCCACATCAGTGATTTGCAACTTATTTTCTGTGTAAACACAACTGTGGGAAATAACATATTTCTATGACTCACTTGAGTATTAATTATTGAGGCAATGTCTGTGGGGTGATAGAATAGGGACTTTGGCAGCCTGTGAATGAAGATATCAGGAGTGAGGGCTGTAAAACACAGCCCAAGACAAACATATGTTCTGGAGCTGACAGGGATGCCATGTAAGGGCCATTCCCCGCTGGCTAATCGTAAACAAGCTAGATTCCCAGTTTTATATTTTATGTTCTATAAGGCTAAACCATTTTGGCATTGCCATATTGGTAGGTAGTATGAGAGCCAGGACTGGGATTTTACTCTCCTACCCATGTTATTCTTTTTCTATTTCTGTAATTGATAAATGGTCCAGCATTTTGCTGGAGTCATAAACTATAGGTTATATATTGCCCACCAATTTCAAAAACTTAAATGCAGGGCATGAGCTTTCTTTCCACTCCAAGTGCTATCAGTCTGCTATGATTTTGCATAGCCTACTTCAGTCATTTATATTACTTCTGAGACTCCAGGAGGCCATTGAGTTTGTGGCCTGAAATGACATATCAGGAACTGGGGTCCATTACCTGTGTCACTAGTGTTGCATTTTGCCCAGAGAACTTCTATGTCACCAGCATCTCCTCAGGTTGAACGACAAGCTTCTCTAGGGATCAGCCACCAGGTTCTTCACCTGCTCAGGAATGCACCCCACTTCTGAATCATCTTGTCTGGATCCCTACACTCTTCTTAGTGTCATATTCCTGGGCTTCTCTCCTTTTGGAGTGACACCTGTGTGGACTACTTGCCTTGTCTTTGAGTTTCTTTTGATTCCTGGGGTCCATTTCTCAGATCATATGCTGGTCCACAGTCTGTGGCCCATTGACCAATCCTTCCTTTTACTCTGTACCTTGTCCAAGTGCTGATTCATCTGAGATCAGTCAAGTTAAAATGAGCCACAGCAATGGCTAGCGAGATATTTAACACTGTCATTTGTCCACTGCTAGTTTAGGCTAAAAACGTTTATTGGATGAGTGCAATCTAGTAATTAGATCCCTTTTGCATTAAGAAATTTGGTACCAGATGAAACCCTTTGTGGGAAGCTCAGGACAGAGAACTGTTTCTGATCCTTCAGAGAGATATGAAAAAATAAGATGGACATGGGTATCTTGGTGTGGACAGCCAGAGCTAGAAATGCATGTGTGTATTTGTTTATTCAAGGAAATCTATTGTTTGCCTTCTAATACTGTTTTAAGATTCCACTGAGAAAGAGAGACATGAAGGAAGGGAATACATTGTAATGCACATCGTATTGTGGGTAGTGGTAGAACATACAAATTTTGTATATAAGCAACCACAGGAGCCCTTATTGTGCATGGTAGCTTTCATGCTGAGAGAAAGATTTTTGTATGGCTTAATATATAAATGAGATTATATATAAGTAACCAGAGTCAATGTCATTTTTTGTTGCAGTTATTAAAATAGATAAATTACTAGGAAGGGGCTCCATAGGTGAGAGGAGGAACCTTCCATTTAGTAGCAACTACCTTCCAGCCCAACCACCCTATGATACATACAAACCTAGTTTTTTATCTTAAGCCTTTTATGGCTTGTGTTCCTGGGCATGTGTGTGAGAGTGTGTGTAAGAGTGTGTGTTTGGGGTGTGTGTGGGGGGAACTGGGTAGGAAGAGAGTTTAGAGGTTTTTTGGTTTGGTTGTTGATATGTTTAAATTGATGGACAATTTCCATTTGATGACTTGTTATAAATAATGTTAATTCTGAAAAGTTTTTTTTTTTTGTCTCAATTCAGTTTCTGGCTTCCTACATAGTGCACAAACAATTTATGAAGAGAGATGATGTACAATTTTCGTACAGGATTATTCACACTCTAGAATTTGTGCTACATGACAAAGCACTTGTAGAGACTCTTTCTTTCTTTCTGCAGTAGGGAAATATCAGTAACTTTGGAGTATCACCTCTGTGACTCTGAATTGGGGAATCATTGACCCTAGGTGGGTAAAGAGCCCAAAATGAAGATAAAGAGAGCATCTATCTTGCCTTTCCTGAATCCTGGGGATTTGTACTTTTAGTTAATGCTTGGGAACTCACCTCTCAAAGCCAGAATCTTCTGTCTAATCCATCGGTGAGCAGTAGAGCTCCTGGGTGACTTGTCCAAACAGGGACTGGGAATCTCATCACAGATGAAAGTCTTAGGATATACGAGCTTCACACATGTCTACTCACTCTCCACGTTTAAAACTCTTAGTGCCATGCTTGGTGCAGAGTGGATGCTGGGGTCATGATAGTTCCTTTCTCTTTCTCTCAGCTTTGCATTCTTCCAAAAGAAATTCAGAATATGAACTGCTATAATAGTCTCTGTTTATCCTCACATGTAATGATAATATGCAAATATCCAGCAAACATGAGATCCAGTCCCTTCCAGATAATGACACCAAAATATTAAAGGTTTGTGAACTATCTGATTTTCTTCCTGATTTCACTGTTTCTATGCTAATTGCAGAATGATTCCCTCTCAGGAGATTAAAAAAATAAATCCTTAAGCAACAGAATTTTGCCTCTCCTAAAATATGTCTATATTTATATTGATCTTTCTTTTTGTCTTTTTAAATTTCTGTTTTCATTCAGGACAGAGCAGGACTGCAGAAGGTGCATCCTCATCCCAAATGCAAAAGTGGCGGGCTTTGAAGCACTTAGCACCTTCACAGCAAAGAGAGAAGGGTTGTTATGTTCCTTGATGGATTCAGGAGAGAAAAAATGTCTTATGATCCTGTTTGAGTGCTGCTTGCAAAGCTCTTTCCCATTACTAAAAACCCTTTCCTTTATAGCTGTATTCTCTCTTCCACTATAAATGTCCCCACATGTTCTTTGGCTAAACCTAGTGGCTGAGTAAGGGATTTGCTTCTTTTAACTGTTCAGTGCCTCCGTGCAGTGCTTCCTAACCCTGGCTCCCCAAGAGAGTTTCTGAGTCATAACTCAGAACATTAGTCTTTTGAAGCTAAGGTTCAGAAGCAAGGCATTTTCATATCATGGGTGTTTAATAAATCTCAACTGAATAAAACAATGGACTTAATTAAATTTTTATGTTTTCTCAAAACTATACTCTCTCCCCTAATTGATTTGCATTATTAATTTTATTCTTCCATCCAATCTTTCTAATTTGTTCCTAATATGAGGAGGCAGTAAGGGGAAGGGGTGTATGGTAGTGTGTTGATACATCCATTTGCTCACGTAACTGCCTCATTATTGCTTTTACCACATTCTAGTGCAAAAATTTAAGTACCTGTCTCCCTAGAGTAGATTTTGTGATACTTGATGGAGGGACCATGTCTTCCTCATTTTCATGTCCCAGGACACAAGCTCATGTCTGAATTTGTAGAAGGTGTTCAGTAAAAAAAAAATGAATGAATGGATTAGTTATAGCACTGTTCAGATTTTTGTTTAAAAGATGCGTGAAAAGTTCTAGAAGATTTTAATTTAAGCATACATTAAAACTTTAGCTATTACTCCAAAAATATGGTTTAAAATGATACCACCTAAGCGACTGGGTCAGAATTCATTAAAACTAACAAAGAAAAAATATAATTTGGTTCTGATGCAGTTTACATAACACATTAAGGAATGTTTACTAAGAAGATGACTGCTTTTAAAGGGCCTGGGAGAACTGGGAAACTTTTGACAGGGGAAATCAGAAATGTGCAGTCCAGTGAAGAATTGAAGTACTGGGAGTAATAATATGGGCTGACGCACTCAATGTAGCAGTAATGCTCTCTGAGAAGGATAGGAAATAATTCAGTTCCTCCAGACTGCATGGAAGCTAAATACAGTATGACAAGAAATAGTAGCAGTGTTCATTATGTCTGATTGCTAATTACCCCTTTGAATGATTCAGTTATGCCTGCTACTAGATAATTAGTTTCGTAATTTATGGCTGCAGCACAAACTAGTATTTTAATTGTTGAAGCACAGTTTTCACAATACCTACAGTTCATATAATATCTTTCTTTTTTATTCAATTCTAAATTGCTTTTTTGAAGGCCTATAAAAGAGCAAAAATCCTTGAATTTTTTCCACATTATTTCATGCAAAAGTTAGGCACTTTATGGAATTTTATTTAACTTTAAACTGCAGGAAAATAACATCTTATTAAGTCCTGTTTCATTGTGCTTAATTGTTATAATTTTGTGAGCAAAAGGGGTGAAATTTTTTAGAAGATTCTATCAAGTGACTCAATTTAACAAGATGCCAAATTTCATGTTCCAGAAAGACATTGAACTTTTGATAATTTAAGTAGATAAATTTCTACTTCATGTGTGGGTTCTGTTTCTCCTGGATATCACCTAGGAGTAGCCAGTGGAGGACAGCTGTTCCCCACTCCTACCCAAGTTTGGTGTGGTACACAAACAGGTAAAGAACTAGATTGTAGGAGGGTTCTAATATTATCCTCTATTCCTATTTGAGTAATGTGATTAATTCTAGCCAAAGAAAGTAGAATTGAGTCACCGTGGGTACATTTTGGTCTTGGATCGTTTATTTCTTGAATCCACCTGCAGTCTGCCAATACTGCAGCTACCTTGATGGGTTTTGTAGTGGGGTAATGGTCATTGTCTTAAAATATTTTGTCACCGTTCATAAACACTTATTTTTAGTTCAACATTCCCATCAACTTTTAGGTTGTTTCCCAAATTCAGATAGTGTTAAGAAATCTAACCGAGTTCCCTGGTGGTCTAGTGGTGAGGAATCGGTGGAGATGCTGCAAGCCACGTGGGGTGGCCAAAAAAGAAAAAAGAAACTAAATCTGTGAGAGAGAGTGAAAGAGAGAGTGAGAAGTTGATATTATGGTATGCTAAAAAATTCTGATGATTCCAATATAATTTCAGGTTTTCAGCCCAAAGGCACACATTGATCAATTAAATTCACATGACAATTTCAAGTTAATTATATATTTATTTTCTTTATTTGTGTAAATAGTGGACACATTTGCCAAACTGTTGAGTAATATTATGAATTAGGATCTGACTTAAAATATGCCTTATTTAGATTTTGGATTATGAAGGCTTGAATTCTGAGCAGCTGTTAGAAAAATTGTGACTTAAAATCAATGTAATTAAGACTAGATAATTTTCACAATGAGAGGGAGCAACATAATGCTTAGAATAACAATTTTTTTAAAATCTCATTAAGCATTTGGTTTTGCCATCCCTAATATATTAAAATGAGTGCTTTGAATATTAGTTGACAATACCACAGACACATTTGCCTTATGGCTCAGAGTTTTTATCTAGCAACTCAAAATTAAGAATGTTTGGCATTACTTGAAGCTCCCCTTTGCTTTCTACTTGGTACTTTTTTTTTGTTTTTTGCTGTAATACGATTCAAAATGCCCATGGTTTGTACTCGCTATATTGTTCTTGTACCTGATATTTACCAGTGAGGGATCAATGTTCTAAAGGGCAGCCCTGACTGTGTTATTTCAGTGAACATCAGGCTGGTGTTTATTACAGACTGAATCTATGCCCTTTATTGCCAACAGTCTTACTTGAAATATGTGTTCCTTGACCCATTTAATAAATGGTTCCCCACAGATAAGGCAGTGTTCAACTCTTCCTTTTTTCTCTAGATGCTTTTTTTTTAAAAAATTCTTACGCATAAGGCAGTCTGTCTAACCATCAAAGCATCATATTGACCTTTTCAACTTTGTTCAGGGTGACAGTTGGCTGGTTGTTGATGCTTCTTTTTTTCCTAAGTTGCTAACTAGAGAGCTAACAGAATTGTGTGCTGTCAGAGTCTGAGTCCAGTCAGCTATCTTCAGATGTGTAGTTCATTCGTCATTACTTATTTCAATTCTAATTGTTGATAACCTAAAATAGAATGCAGCTGTTATAAAGTGTATAAATATATCAGTAATAAGTTAGACACAAAATTTACATATAGATAGATTTTTGCCAATATTATAAAGCCCAATAACATATTACTTTTTAGTCTATATTATGAAATTATTTTGGTTCTCCTCCCACTAGTAAAAACAATGAAGAAAACATTGCTTATCAAAATTGATATGGTATGTTTTTAGATGAATTAATTGTTTATAGAACTCTTTAGAAGGAAAATACTATAAATCTTGTGTTGTAAGTCTCAGTCAGCTCAAATTTTTTCAAGAGTTAAAGAAATGTTGTCATGGCTTTCAGAATTGTATTGTTCACAGAACATTACTATATTTGGTGTTGAACTTTTCATGCCTTTTTCTACACTTCTTCCTTGACCTTTAATTTTCTAAATATAAAATGTAATAGATTATTAGATAAAAAAATCTAAAAGAAAGGGAAAATGTTCTTTGCATTTCTGTATATGTATATTACCTATAGTTAAGATATTTTTGGACATTTTACCTCAGGAAAAGTTAGCCCATTTCCTAATATTATAAATTTGATTTACAGTGATCACCTTTATCTTATTTGAGTACACTGCTTAAATACTTGCAGTGCAGTATGTCCTACTGTGTCTCATCAGTGCTTTTAAATAATTAATTAGACTGACGTAGAATTTGTTAGTTCTAAGTGTTAAGAATTTTAGTCATAATTCCTTGATATATGATATTATATTGCATCATATAACTTTGTATAAATATGTAATTTTTTATACTCACACCCTCACATATATCCACGTGTGTGGATGTATGTGTGTACATATACATACAATATACAATTGGAGTTCTTGGCTGTTTACAAGTTCAACATCCAGAGGTGCTTAACAATCTCTAGAGACTCTTGTATTCAGACACGATATCTCTGAAAACAAGGGAATGAGGGAGGAGTGAGTATGGACATCATGGTTGGTGAAGAAGTAACATTTTAGCATACTAATTATTTATTTGTTTTGTTAAGCTTATTGAGCTATATGCCAAGAATATAAATAGGAATATAAATAGGAGCAAGCCAGACTCCATGCCCACAAAGAGTTTAAAATCTAACAAGAGAGATAAATGAACACACATAATTTATAAGCAGTCAAAACAAGAGACTGCAATCAGAGAAATAGACTCAAAGTGCTCATCTGACCCAGAGAAAGGAAAGGACAATTAATTTAGTCTTGAACAATTGTCTCAGACTGACGCTGTTATTGTCCTCGTTCAGGGTCACAGTATTAATGACATAAGCATTTCTTGTTAAGAAATGAATTAAATGTGCCTGATAGTTTCATTAACATTATCTCAAAAAAGTTTCATTGGTTTTAAAAAAAATTGTGTACTTTGGGAGCATATAGGTATAAGCAGACAAAAAGAGCATTTTAGATCCTTAAGTGGAAATGAAACTTTGACTGTCTTTCTGTTTGCAAAATTTTGTACCATTTTATGTTTGTATGTATGTATGTATGTTGTTTGCCAAACCCAGGTGTAGGCTAACTCAGTCTCAAACATAAAAGGCTAGCAGAAGTTATGATTCTGGTATAAAAGCATGCTTAAAATTGGATATAATAGAGGATTTCATGCACTTCCAGAATTCCAGTGTCAGAAGTAGCACAACTCTGGTCTCAAGGCAGACTGGATGCTTCCACAAAGAACAAAATGAGTATACTGTAATGTGAGGGTCCTGCAGGTGAGTACCAGTGAGAAGGAGGTAGGGTCTCCTCCAGATAAGGCAAACATTATGGACAGAATACCTATCCAGACCAGAGTCATTCTAGAGATGCAAGATGGGGGCAGTGGTAGCCAGCATCACATAGATAAACAATTAGACATCTACAAGTTCTGTGTTTGTTTGGGGCAGTGGGGCAAACTTTTTTTGAAAATCTGTTGTGAGCTTTTGAACTCTTCCTGGAAAATTGCACACATACATACAAACTGCTGTTATATAATTTCAAGGACTTCATAGACTAACTGAAACCTTTACCGAGTTAAGGACCAGTGGTTAAATAGAGGCAGGGATGATGGAAGGAGGGTGTTTTCCTTCAGCTGAAAAAGAGCCTTACATCTCAGATCAGCCTGACTGGTGTTCAAGATTACATCCTTATCCTGGACACTGTAGTTAAAACCATGAGCTGGAGGTCTGGGGGCTGGAGGTCATTTGGCTGATCTGGCCACGTGCACTGGCAGAATCTTTGTTGTCAACTCTTTGTGTTCTCTCTCATTTGGTGTATTCTTTCTCATCTAGTTTAAGAACTAATTCATACATTTAATACTTCAGGAAGCTGTTGTTTAACATTCATTGCTCAGTACCTTTTTTTTAATCTCATAATTCTCTGCCATAATAAAGTCACAGCTTTTCGGGAGAACGGACAGTGTCATTCATTTCTGAATCTCTGTTCCCAGCGCAGTGCCAGTCACGTAGGAGGAACTCAGGAAACCTTTATTTTATGAATGAATAAAAGCCAACTGCTATATTGTGTACAGCAGGTTTTGCTCTGTGCTAGAAACTAGGATACTCTTCAGAGCTTCAGAAAGACTAAATCAATGCATAAAAGATTCACGTAATCTGCAACAAGTTATTTTATATGGATTGAATTGGGATAAATATACACAGTATAATATAAAATGCACTGCCATGCAAAGGGGAAAAAAATGAGCCAGGCATAGCACAGAATTTGGGAACAATGACTGGGGAACAATTTTGAAGTAGAGACCTATTATGTGAGCAAATCTCTGGCTGTTAATCGGTCTCTCCTGATTGTTCAGCTAATGTCACTTCAAAACAGCCTGTGCTTTCTTCATGTTAACTCTTTTTTTCTTATTGAAATTCCTCAAGGCTTCAGGACTGGATAAGGGATACCTTGAGTCTGGTATAAAAGATAAGGCATTCACTGTGGAATACAAAACAGAAAAGTGGGATTATTTTCTTCCAACAGGAAAAAAGAAAAAAAGTTTATTATGAGAGAAGAAGAGGCTTTTTAATTAGAGTAGGGAAAACAAGATCAAACAGAAAAAATCTGTGATTTAGCCATCTTCCAAAAGTACTAGCTTTTGTTCAAATAAGTACCCCAAATTACTCAGATGTTTGTATTTGTAAAGAAAATATAGTATTTTATAGGACTCTGGACCATTTCCTTTGTTTCAAAGAATTATGTCATTCAGGACTTAAATATCAAAAAACAGATTTAACCTAAACCTGATAGTACACAAAATCAATCACAAAAACTATGATAATCAAATATCAAGAGCTTCTTTATATTTACTTATTTTCATATACATTAGGAAATTATTTCAGTTATTCAATCTCTTGCTTTTAAGAACTCTAAGTTAACTGGACTGAAATCATCGTTAAGTCAGTTTCCATATAAATTTTCACATCTGTTTTATCATTGTACTTGAGATCTTAGAAATATATTTGTTCCCCAAGCAATTTACATGAGACCTTACCCATGGTCACTTTCTCTAGTCTGATTTCCTAAATCTTTCTAATAGCATTGCAGTTCCAGCCTGTCTTCATCCTTGCTATTTTCTCTACCTAGAACCCTAACTCCAACCTCAGTTTTATCTGATAACCCTCTAGGCCTTATTGATCCTTTAAAACTCAGCTCAACTTTTTCAGTGTATTTCAGCTGACTCATTTTGTTCCTTGAGCAAAATGTACACAACTCTAAAATACCCTTGTCTCTGCCCCACTTTGGCTTTTTGAGACAGAAACTGTGCAAAAGGTTACTCTCTAGTGCCCAACACAGATGTTGGACCATGGCAAGTTCTCAAATGTTTTCCAGTACATTAATGGATGACTTTTCAAGCTCCAATCTTACAGCTATTCTAAACACTTTACATGTATTAACTCATTTAATACAAAATCCATTGGAACTTGGTATCCCTCTTATACCAAAGAAGATGGTAAAGTGTACTAAGGTTTAGAGAGGTTACTTTACTTTCCCCAGGTCCGGCAACTAGTAAGCGGCGCAGTACTTACTATAATATGATAATCGCGATACTGACCCTAGACATCTGCTGCAGAGCACACACTCTTCCTGATTGTGCTCCGTTCCCTGACCTATCCTTGAAAGTACTGGATGATTGACCTTGTTCCGAAGAGAACAATGAATGATTTGTTGCTCATATGCATGCTCAAAGTACTTATTAACCTCTGTCTAGTCATTAATTCCATAAATATTTATTGCATCCCTACTATGAGGCAGGCACTGGGAATATACAAATGAATAAATATACAATGACTACGGGTGACCAAGACTCATAAGGGCAAAATGTATTATTAACATTCTGTATTTTGTTAACGTGTCATAGGAACTTTCAGTCTATATTACTTCATTTTAGAGTAAGAACAATGACATTAGAGAAGTTTTAAAAATTTTGTTCTCTATCATGTAGACATTGGACTCTGACAAAGATATTAAAGTACATTTTGTAATGAATTATCATAATTGCTCTCCATAGATGCTCAATTTTAGGAATTGCTTTTGTATCCATACATTTCTCTGCAATGCATAGAGTTTATGAAACTATCAGAAAATAAAAGACTAATCTAAAATTAAGAATCTCTATTTTATTTTTGTACTGACAATGAAAATGCTTATCTAAAAATTTTTATTTTATTCCCTGTTCATAGCCAAGCCCAACTTTAACACTTCTAGAATCTTAGTTTCCTTTCCAGTTGTCATTCTGAAGAATAAATGGAATATAGGGTTTGAATATTTGCTTTTCATGAATAAAAAGAAGTAAAAGCTGTTTCCCCCAATCCCTAAATTATGTAGCAATGACTCACAGAGCAGATAAGGGATATTACAAGATGTCATTTTCACAAGCACTTTTCTAAACCTGGCAATGGATAATATAAAAATTTGAGTATACTTTAAAAATTTTAAATGCTTTTTGATGGCAGGAGTGGCTTTCATTTTTGTTTTTATTGATAGTGTTTTTCCTTTCTTCATTTAACCGTAGTCTAGTAGACCATTTCACTCTTTACCAAATGTCTTGAGGCATTCTAAGTACATATAGCATGTTGTTTTGCAATATTACAGAAAAGGGACATACTAACATTTCCATATTTAGAAACATTTCTTGGAAGGAATAGAATCATTTTATAATCATGCTGTTGTATGACATCATTGTAGATTTACAAGACTTTGTGACTTGTGTGTATTTAATGCATTCTGTTATATTCTATTCTTTGCCTTGTCTATTTCATTACCCTAGTTATGGGAATCACTCAGCTATTGCTTATTCCTAATGTCTTTTTATCTCAACATTAATCCCATTCTTTTATTTTTGTATTGATAACATAGTTTTATGCTAAAGTACGATTATAATTCTTCAATAATTTACTAATTATGAAATCTGTTAAGAACAAAATATTTTTAAAGTAAATCCTCTAAATGAGAGCATTGAGTGTGTCAGGATATTCTTTTAAAATATTGATGGAAATAATTATTAATGATGACCAAATGGTTATATTTTGAAATTATGGGTGATAACTAGCAAGGCAAGGTTTAATGCTTTGTTCAAATTTTTACTGTTGCAAATATGATTGATGGGTATATTTGTGCTGTTCCTCAGAAATTACTTAATTCTTTCAAGCTTCTGAGATATCTATCTATTTATGGATCTCACCTTCCTGATGGAATGAGTAATGTCAGTAAGTTAGGTAAGGTTTGCATAACGGTGCCTGGATTTAGGAAACAATAAATAGTAGCAAAAGTAATTCTAGTTTAATTTGTCTTTTTAAAATACATATATATCATGGATCATGGTTGAATTACAATGCTGTTTACCTAAATTTGTACTCTTTTTAAGCCTAATTGTTTGCGTATGCTTTTCTCCTCTCCATTGATCTTGAACGAATGCACTTGAATTACTCACCCTACTGAAATGAATTTTAGGTCAGAAAAAGTTAGATTTCCTTTCCTTGGTGTATCTACAGCTCTTTTTGCTTTCTCATATTATTTCCAATTACCACCTTATAGTGAACTTATTTAGGTAACAGTCTGTCTTCTGAATTATATGATGACATCCACAAGATATCAAACTCTATCTTATTTATGCTTTTAGCCCCAGTGCCAAGAATACTGTCTGGCACAGAGTAGATCCTCAGTAAGTGTTTTTTAAACTGCTGAATAGTTTATAGTATAAAAGGCCTTAGGCATCTGCTCAACAATTAATTTTTACAGCCAAATAAATCAATGTCTTGTTTAACTACAACTTAATTCTTTAATTTGTCAGGAAATAATGTTGAAATTGTATGAAATAATCAACTTCATCTGTATTTTTCTCTAATAGTTCCCTGCATGTGACAGTTGATTCTTTGCTATTTAGATGATATGACAAATGTCAAATATGATTAACGTGTAGTCTTGCATCTTCATATACTGGTCCAGTGTACATAGTTATAGAAATTTCCATATAGGTAAAAAAATGAGGTCACAAAAGTACAATTCTTTATTTCCAAACATGACTCAAAATTAAATCTTTCCACCACACATTTTAAAGGATGTTGTTAAGGTTCAATACTGTATCTAAAATTGTTGTTATGTTTAATGTTGGTTATATCAAGTCTTGAGTCTTGGGACAGAAAGTCATTTTTTTTTCCAAATTTTGTTTCATATGACACTATTATATGCTTTCTCCCCTAGTATAGAGCTACTCCATTATCTTTGCTCTCTTCTTAATTAAAAAAGTACATTGAAGCATTTGAGAAAAAAAAATTCAAACTTATAAAATATATTTCACAATCATATAAAAAGAAAAGGTACGTCAAGGCTGGAACCTACTAGTATTTATAATGCTACCTTAAGTTTATAACTGATAAGAAGAATGATGTAACACATAAAGAGAATTTTGGTTAGCTTGAAAGAAATTTCAAAAAAGATTTTATTATATTTATTATGGCCTTAAAATATAAAATCAGAAAATATTAGTGTTGATAAATGGATATTTATAAAAATATCATAAGTGAATAATTTTTATTTGATCACTCTCCACCCCAAATGAAGTATATATTTATTTTTTCCTTAAAATGAACTGAGAAAGCAAAAGAATGGAGAATTCTCATGGGAGCAAAATCATAATGATCAATTAATTTGATTTTATTTTCAAATCAAAGCATCTGGTATTAGAAACTCTTGAGACGTAGTAGTGAAATGTAAAAAAAAAAAAAGGATAATAAGTTAAATAACAAGTCCATGCCAACTTATTTATAAATATTTTTATAACATATTTATTTAGCTTCTACTCTGTATGTAAATCTAATGGAATCAATGTCTACCTAACAGTGATTGTATACAATGTGATAAATGCTATGGTTAAAGTCTACAAAAGTGTTCATGAGACCACCTAGAAGTGACATCTGACCAAGATGAGAGGTCTAGAAAATTTTTCTAGAAAGTGTTGCATTTGGGTTGAGTCTTGAAAAAGTAGGAGGCATAATTAAGTGAATAGTAAGTAAAATGAAATGCATTTCTAACAGGTAAGAGATTAGGGCAAACATGGCAGATCAGGGAATTGTGCGGGAGTATAATCTGTACATGGAAGTGAAGAGACATAGAAATGAGCGGGCAGCAAGTGTTCAAATTCTAAAGGACAGTATAGGTCATGTTAAGGAGTTTATCCTAAGGGCAATGGGGAATTACTGAGAGGTTAAGCAGAAGTGCCAATGTCAGTCTCACATTCTTTTCATTGGAGGCAAAGATATTGGTAGTTATAGGGGAGAGGGAGCTGGGAGAGAAGGCAGAGAATTTCTCTTTGATAGTTTCTGTTTTCTCTATAAGTAAATTGCTGAAATCGTCCCCTGTGGGTGAAGAAGAGGAGAGTGGAGTAGTGTGTTTATGGAACATGGTGAAGACTTATAGTAGCATCTGTGGGGAAATGGGGCAGAGAACTGACCGGGGAAGTTATGAGAAGTGATTGCTGCACACTGTCAAACTTCCTTTTCAGTTTATCGTGGTACTGGTTCACGTCCTTTTTCTCCTTGCTTGGAAGTCTATAAGAAAGTCCAGAAAACACTGCAGCTAAGTCCCTAAAGCACAGACATCTCAGTTTAGGTTGATGTGAAATTTAGGCTTTATCAAATATGGGAAACAGGAACAGAGTTAAGGGTGTTGGAAAGCAGCCAAAGTGATGAGCTGTGGAATCTTGACTAGATACAGAAGGGGGTGAAGACAGGTTGGAGCAGATAGATTATATATTGAAGCCTAGTAGTCTAGAATATGTGGAGAGGACATGAGAGTATGAGAATCTTGAAAGGATAGAAGGAGATGTTGAAAGTGTAGAATACTGGAGTTTATGGTTTTAAAGGTGGAGGAATTTTGGGAAAGTTCAAGAGATTCACCTAAAATACTTTTAGAAACAATGATGTAGGGACTTCCCTGGTGGTCCAGTGGTCAAGACTCCGCACTCCCAATGCAGCGAGCCCAGGTTCTTTCCCTGGTCAGGGAACTAGATCCCTCATGCCACAACTAAGACCCAGTGCATCCAAATAAATAAATATTTTTTAAAATATTCAAAAAAAGAAACAATGATGTAGTTTTATAAGAGAGTGAAGTGAAAATGTAATTAAAAATCAATTGTCTTAAAGAATCTTATTATTTTTACTCCTATGATTATTCACCAGGAAATAATTTAGGGTGGCACAAATATTGTTAACAACTTAGGATGTTCATCAGAGCCTTGTAAATAATAGCAAATGATTGCAAAAACTTAGAAGTGCAATAACAGAGGAAGGTTTAAACAAGTTATGATAAACCAAAATATTTATGGAAGAATAAGTTAGTAGAAACTTTATGGAAGCAATTTTGCCTTGTCCATCAATTTTATATGCAAATGTCATTCAATCAGGAATTCCAATTCTACAACTTTACCCTACAGATATATTTATACACATGCAAAATGAACAAGGTAGTTTGTAGCTGTGTAGTTTGTAAGAGAAAAATGCCCATCAGTAAAGAACTGCCTGGAACATTATGGTACATCCATTAAATGAGATATTATGAAGTTATAAAAACTTAATGTGAAAACTCTTTACTGATGTGAAATGTTCTCTAAGATACATTGTTATTTTGAAAAGTAAAACAACAATGTTCAGAACAGAGCATGTGGTATAATGCCATCTTATATTAAAAGGGAGAAGTTCATACATATATTTACATACATATGTATATACATACAAATTATTTTCAGATAAATTTATGAGAAAATAATAGCATTAGTCATTGGTGAGAAGAGAATTTGGAAGATGAGGAGGACAGAAATGGAGAAAGAACTTTCATAACCATTTTATTGTACATCTTTTCATTCTTAATGAATTTTGAATCATAAGACTGTATTACTATTTGGAAATTTAAAAAACTCATACTATTGATAAAACAAATCTAACCATAAAAGTTATTGTAAACTTTTATTTTAGTGACTTGGAAAAATGTTCAAAATAATGAGTCTGGGGACAGGGGAGAGAAAATTCAAAAGATAAGGGTATATAATGAAGGCACTGTAAGATAATAAGAATGTACACCCCAAAATATCAGTATGGATATAACAGGTGATAGGATTGCATTGCAAGCAATTTTTGTTAAAGAACATTGTGAATATATCTCAGTGAATATGCATTATTTATATTTGGGTAAGTTGAAAAGTATTTTTAAAAAATACCTTTCAATAATTCCTAAAACTTCATTCTTTCTAATGTGGAAACCATGTTTTGGATAGTTTGCAATAAAATTTAATAGAGATAAATGTAGATTCTTCTATAGTATGTTGAATTTGAACAAAAGGCCAGTCTTGTGACACATGTCCCTACCAAGAACTTTTATCTGTTATCATAAATAAAATATATTCACTTATATAAATTAAGAGAATATTGCAAGAATGAGTCTACAAGAAAAAATTAATGAAGAATAATATAGATTGTTAGAAGGCACACATAACTCACAACTAAAATGAATGGCCATTTTGTTTTACAACTTCAGCATAACTGACAATAAAGAAGTAGCTTACATTAAACATTCAGATGAGCATATCTTATAAGTATAATCTCTGCAAAATTTTGGTTTCAGGCAGAAGCTAGAAATTCTAGTGACCTAAGGTCACTGAGATTTTTGACTATGTTATCTTCTAGGTGTTTTATAGTTTTGCACTTATGTTTAGGTCTATAATCCATTCTGAGTAATTTTTGTGAAAAACATAAGGTCTCTATCTAGATTCACTTTCTTATTATGTGGATGTCCAGTTGTTCCAACATCATTTGTTGAAAAGCTTTCATTAAAAATTTTTTTTTTTCTATTTTATCTATTGACTTTCTATTTCCACTCACAAATTGCAGGTATTCAAACTCATTTCTACTCTGTACTGCAAGTTTTCTCCCCAGAATACTACACTTTTAGAAGAAATCTTCCACGTTTTCCCCAACCCCTTGTCTAAAGAAAAAATCTCTTTCATAGCCTTCCTGCAGCTTATCATCAAATCCTTATTAAAGGGCAGGTGATGACTTCATAAAGCAACTCATACCTTGGTTGGATAACCCAGTTATAATTCATTCATTCATTCTGCACACTCATTATATGTCAGATATTGGACTAAGAAGTTACACTGAGCCTAAAATTAGAAGATCTTGGTGCAATTCTCTTGAGCAATATACAAACATCAATTTCCTCTTCTATTGACTTTGTTAGATGTTAGAGTGCCTCTCACTCCTTCTTTCATCTTAACACTTTTCTGTTCTTTCAAACATTCCTAATGTGACATTGATGCACCTTAATCAGAATGAATTATTAAGTAAGCCTTAAGTCTTTGGTGTTCTTGCTGCCAAAATGGCATAATACACCATTATATTAAATTCATTATGAAGTTAACATTTGCCTGGTGGTCATATTCAATATTGTTTCTTAAATATAGAAAATGTCACTATGAGATGCCTTGAGTGAATGTAGAGGTAGGGGACTAATTTTAATTGAACTGAACATTATACTAAAGTATCCAAAGTACTATAATAAGAAAAATGCTGGATATGGCATTGGAAGGCCCAAATTTAGCTTGTATCTGATACATAGTAGCAGTTTTCCACAAGTAAGTTATTTAACTTCTTTGAGCATCAAGTCCTTCTCTGTGAAATAATGAAGATAGCAATACTTGCCCCATATATCTTCTAGTGAGTTTTAGAAAATTAATATGGAGACATATATGAAAATAATTTCTAAGTAAGGTTCACTGAAGAATAATTTACATACAGTAAAAATCATCCTTTTTAGTGCACAGTTCTATCAGTTTTAACAGATCATACAGTTATGTACATACCACTGCAATCATGGTATAGAATGATTCTACCACCCATCATATTCCCACCAGCCTCTTTGTGGTCCACCCTTAGTAACCACTAATATACTATATGTCTTTATAGTTTTGCCTTTTCCAGAATGTTATATAAATGGAATCATACTGGATGTGGCTTCCTTCACTTTTCATAATATTCTTTGATACTTATCTATGCTGTTATATTTATCAGTAGTTTGTTTCTTTTTGTTGATATATGAGGAAAAAGTAGTTTTATATAATTGTATTGAAATCCAATTAATATATTTTGAGAAAAAGATAAAAAAATATTTCTTTTATAAAATTATTATTAAATTACTTGATTGAATAAAGATATGTAATACATCTATTGCCATAAAATATAGACAATGGCATTTTAATAGTTCTCTTAAGCCTTGTACCATCATTTTGGAAATATTTATCTATTTCTTTCAGGTGAAAACTGAATTCCCAAGGGCATAGTTTTCAGAAACTATAACTTTGTAATGTTTGTAGTCATATAGTTAGAGATGAAATTAAAAACAGGAGGTGGTTTCCTTGAAACATGGGATTGAAAGGCCAAGGTATGACTGATTGTGTAGGATTTTATTTTTCCTGTTGCCAAAAAAATGTCTTTTTGAGCTGAACAAGAGAGGTATAAAATTAAAGTAATTACACACTTCAGATTTTAGTAACACTGTGAAATCTTGCTGGCAGTGTGCTGTTTTACAGACATTGTGGCCCGCTGGCCTGTTGCGAGGTACATCACATGTGAATGCTGTTATTATTCCCAATGATTTTCTGAATGATCTTGTGGAGTAGCTCTTATGATATAGCAGCAGTACGCTGGCTGAAAGCCAGCTTGTGTTCCAGAGCCTGCTTCTTTAAATCTGAAAGTTATTCCATTTCCTTTTTTTTTGTTTGTTCCTAATTCCCTGGTCATTGTGTATAATTATATGTTAGAGGGGTGATTACACAAACGAATTACAATCAAACTTGGCTTGTTAGTACATAAAGCCTTGGTTGTTAATCGCAGTTATTTAAGCAGGAGCTCACTCTCCCTGAAATGCAGATGCCACGTTACTATCACTTAGAGTTCCTCAAATCAAGCCCTGTTGATGTATCAGAAGGACCATTTTGGTGTCATGTTCACCATGTCACTTTTGTGTAACACTGGACATTGCCTCTTGGCTTTAACATTGTTTGGTGAAACGAATCAATACACAGACATGGTGTCAGAAGTATGATTTCTGCTAAAAATTGTGATGATTTTCTAATTGTTTTTTACATAGAAAATCAAATTACACCACACCTGGTGGGGAACATATTGAACTATTGTATTTCAAAGTTATTGCTGTAAACAGAAATAGGGATTTTTAAAATAACTTTTTTGATTTGAGGCTTTTTAAAGACAGAAAACAACAAGGATTAGAAGTCTCCCAGTTTCCCAAACGTCACGTTACCATAAATTAGAACATATAGGATTATTTTACAGCCAACATTCTACAAAAACAAACAAATAAGCATTTTGTAGAGCAAACCTCACTTGAAAGATGCAGCATACACCATGTATCCTCACTGTGACCTTGGGTAAATCTCTTAACCTTGTGAGCATCAGTTCTGCATCTATAAAATGGGGATGCTAAACTTTCTCATGGGATTTTATGAGGAAAAATGAATTATATTGATAAAGTGCTTGGGACATTTACTTGGCTCACAAAAAACACTATGGAGTGTTTGTTATTTAAAAGAAATAGATCTGGTAATCTTGGCAGTATATTGAATTACAATACTTTGGACAATGACTTACACATAGAAATTAGGGGCTCAGTGTTTGTCTACTACATGACAAACTTCTCAGTAAAAACACTTTTATGACTTCATTCATGATTGGTACTTTAATCTTTACTCTTTTATACAAAATATTCTAAAAATTTACCGTGGATTAGCTAATATCTCATCTGCTGCTAATCTGGTAGCCATGCATTGATGTACAACTTGGTAAAAATATCTTTTGTCAATTCATTCTTTCATTTGACTGTTCATTCATTCATCATTTATTTATTCATTCAGAATCTACTGTGTCCTTGGCTATACATATCTGTATAAGGTGTTCTGCCTCTCCTTTCAAGGGAGATAACTATATGAATTTTTATAATACATGGGGATAAAATGTTACCGAACTCAAGTTTGTGTGTCCAACGCACAACAAAGAAACCAAAATGTCAGGGTTTGGAGCAGAGAAAGGTTTATTGCAGGGCCATGCAAGGAGATGGGTGGCTCGTTCTCCCCAAACCCCAAACTCCTTGAAGGGTTTCAGCAAAGCACTTCTAAAGGCAAGGTGAGGGAGGGGCGTGGTTAGTTGTTGCAAACTTCTTGGTGTCAGAATCTTTTTTTTTTTTTGTAGCTGTCCATGTAGGTCAGGTCACTATGTTCCTGTAAACCTCCAACAAGACAAATGTTATTCTCTGTTCTGCAAATTTTAATCTCTATATGAATGGACTCTTAAATGTCCGAGCCCTGAGAATAGGCTATCCTGTATATTTCAGGCTATAAGTAACATTCTTTTACAAAAGTTGCAGAGCCAGCATGACTAAGCACAGGAAAAGGAATAGATCTAATATGGAGTCAGATTTGTTCTTCCCTATTACAAAAAGTTGTTTGGTGGCAGAAGAAAATGAAGAAAAAAGTCCCAAGGGAGTTCAGAAGAGAGGAGCTATTAATTCTCTCTGAGATTGGGGAAGGCTTTAAATTGAGCTGAAGAAATAGCTTGAGACATGTAAAGAGAGAATTCCAGGCAAAGAGAACTATAGAACCAGGGGATCAAGCAAAGTATCTTAGTGTTGGGGACCTAGTCCATTTAACCGGAACACATCAAGTACATAAAGAGGGGCTGGGGGAAATAAGATTGGAAATATAGTTGGACCAGCTCATAGAGGGCTTTGAATGCAAATGAGGACTTTGTGCTTTATTCAATGACAGAGTGTGTGCATTCATACCTGGAAAAGAGTAGATGAGTTCACATCTTTTAATGAAATCAAGCTGGATATTACTTAGATCTTGAATGAGGATGAAAAATGCCTTATGACTTATTTATTTTTACTTTTCTGAAATCTCTCCTTCATTATAATAGCTTCAAAATTATTATTTTCTTCCCAAAGCTGTTCTATGTGGATCACCTACTAGCTTACTTCCTTATAAGGATTTATTTTAATGGAATTGTCTTTGAAACTCTGCTACAAAACTCTTTTTATGGCAGTTGTGAGACCAAAATCCTTGACTTTGGTGTCTCACAACTTTAGAATACTGTCAGCAAAAAATAAATAAATAAAAAATAAAGGAAAAATTTAAGAAGCTTTAAAAGAATTTCTTGTAGTAGTCCTTTACATTCCTGTACATATCTGTGGGGAGAAGGGGTGGTTCATTTAGAATGATCCATATACTAATAGTATGGTTTATTTTTGCCCCCCTTTAGTCTTTTCAACTGATTTATTCAGATTTCTTTAAGAATTAAACTTCCATATGTAATATAATATTTGTGCTACAAATTCTTAAGAAGTCTCTAATTTAAATTATACACTTAAAAGCAAAGGAATGTCAAAGAAAGTTTTACATTGAGCAGATAATCCAGTTAGGTAAATAATGATAGAATACACTTGACTCTGCTTAGACGGGATATGTTAGGCTCTTATTATCATCATCATCATCTTTAAAATGTTTAATAATCTTTAAAATACTTTTACCAAGAGATAAATAAAAAATTAAAAGTGAGTTTATGCAATTAACATTTAGTATAAAATACTCAAATTTACTTATTACTTTTACTAATAGATCTTTTTTAAATTATGTTTCAAACTTCGGATGTTTTAAAGAATGAAATCTTCCTCTTTATTTGATATTTTTGCTTTTAAAAAAATAATCCTCATATGATAAAGTATTTTAATACAATATACAACATCCTATATATCTCACACTTTTGTATGTGTTAATTTTGTATACATTTCATAATTTAACAATGTGCTTTAAGTTTCCATTAGTTATTAGAAATAATTTTAAGTTGGGAAAATCTTAACATTTCAACCTGTTAGATGAAGGCAGTATTAATTCAAGAAATGAAATTTCCATACATTTATAGGTGCCAAGCCATATTATTTATGTTACATTTATTACCCTGGTCTGACATATGAAATCTGCATAATATGCAAATAAATTCCTTCTATATAAAGTATTCTGTGTTATTGCTATTATAAATACTATAATATTATCACTGGTATGCATAATAAGATTAATTTTTAAAAATCTCTGCCTCAAAGAATAAAATGGAATTTGGTTTATCAATATGAAATTCTTGATTATATTAAAGTGCCTTCTAATTCAGGGAATTAATGTTTCTGATGCATTAAGTAGCTTAGCTATGAGATTCTTGTCATTATCAGGTATAGGATGAAATAAAAGTGGGTTTATTTGCTGTTTTAATAACTGATTTCTTGTCAGCTTCGCCACTATTGGCACCAGCTTTGCTACAAAATTTAAAATGGGAAAGAAACGGAGACTTAATAGTGAAATGAAGTGTTAACTGAAGATTATTTCAAAGCAGAAAGGTTAAATTAGCTGAACACAAAATTTTAATAGCACATAATTTCCACTTCAATAGTTTCATGCTTTTGCCTGTAAAAGTCTTATTGTTATTTGCCCAAAATTTTGGAAATCTTTGGAGTTGTTTGAGTTTAAAAAAAAATCTTTTCAGTAAAAGTAGTAAGAAACTGTTATGGAAAAGTAAATTTCTAATTATTTTTCCCTATTAGAAATGTGTGTTAATTAGTTATAAACTATTGTTATAACCAGGAAATGGGATAAGTGCAAGTTTATGAGCAAACTGCATGGAACTATAATAAATTTTCTAGCTCTTTAAAGCATGTACATGTGGAATAAGTTCCTCCAATGGAGTTTCAAGCTCTGTAGGTTATTACTTAGGAAATATATTTGCAATTATATTATGCAATAATCTCTCAGACTTTATCTTGACTTTGTACTGAAGGTGAAAAGTCCAGCTCCATTGCGTTGGAGCCATCCCTGCAAATGTACTTCCTACAAGTGCATTTGCTGAGGAAACTTCGATTTTTAGAAGTATGTTAGACTAAGTTTTGTGTGGTGAGTGTACTCTGTACTCAGCTCTCTATTTCTTTGAAATAAAGAAACAGAGCTTCCCTGGTGGCACAGTGGTTAAGAATCCGCCTGCCAATGCAGGGGACATGGGTTTGAGCTCTGGTCCAGGAAGATCCCACATGCAGCGGAGCAGAAGCACGTGTCCCACAACTACTGAGCCCGCGTGCCACAACTACTGAAGCCCGCATGCCTAGAACCCGTGCTCCACAACAAGAGAAGCCACCACAATGAGAAGCCCGTGTCCCGCAATAAAGAGTAGCTCCCCGCAGAAAGCCTGCCCGCAGCAACGAAGACCCAACGCAGTCAAAAATAAAATAAATAAATTTATTTTTTAAAAAAGAAACAGAAAAATCACAGATGTAAAGGCAACTGCTTTTTAAAGACATTTTAAAATGTATAAAACAAGTTTGGACAGATTGGAAAAGTCTCTACTATAAAATTTCCAAGGGCTTAGTGAAGGGCCAGAAAGATAGAAAAATGTGTTTAGATGTATACTGAAGAGGGGAGACTATAGTTTCTTTTATAAGGATTGTGAACTGTGATAAATTTTAGCTGGTACGTTAGACAATAATGTTAAAAGAAGTTTCTAGTTTCTTTTGGTACCTAGTGGCTAAAGAAATTATTGGAGGTATGGTCTCTAGGATTTTTTTTTTTTTTAACCTACTGCAGTTGCTACTGTCTCCTCACTTTGGAGTGGATCAAGTCTGTTGTATTAATGAACTCTTTCAAGAAAACATATTAGGTTGGCATATTTTGGTTGAATGCATGATATATAAAAGTATTAACTATTTAGTCAAAGGAATGACAGTAGAGAAGATTTTTCAATTTGGCTTTAAGGTTACTAAATGACACGAGGTGAAATATGAATCAGTTTAAGAGGTCGGAAGGATTATACTAATAAGACATTCATTCAACAAATATTTGAGTTATTTTTACCTTGTGTCAGGGATAAAATGGTGACTGAAAATGGATACAGCTCCTGACTTTCTGTATCTTACAGTCTGAGATAGAGGTGGTTTTAGGGTCCATATGGAAAATCACCATTAAGAAGAGGAACGTGTCTATGGTGGAGCTTTTTGACTAGTTGGGGAGGTCAGAGGCTATGCTCATTAAAACATGGGATGAATGCAATCCTATTTCATATATCCAATTGATTATTTATATCAAAGGAAAGTTAGCATGGAATCATCTCTGTATAAAACTTTTATATTCCACAAACAACCTAATAAATATCAAAACATGTCTCAAGCTTCTACTTATATACCCAATGCCTTGACTCTGTGGAAAATCTGCCTTGCTTTCTAAAAAGATCAAAATCAAGAAAGCTGAAGTATCCTTAATCTTTTTTTAAATCTCATCAAAATGCTATTCCTTCAACTCTTATTATTATTCCCTTGAGGTTAACAGAGGTTTACTTGCTGATAATCTCTAAAGATTCGTCATATTCCTTTTGATACCTGAAGGTTCTTGACTCACACTTACTATCTCTTCCAACCCATATCCATCAGAATAGTATCTTTATTCCTTCATTGCCACATTTCTCAAATACATTTAATCTACTTATAAAGATATCCATGGAACCAGAGCAAACACATTTCTCATGCTCTCCCAGGCTTGTGATGTCTTACTAATTGGGGGAAAATGTTGGAGCTATAAAATGATGCAGAAAATGTAGAAGAGGTGCAACCTTAGAAAGAAGTTTTAATTCAGTTTTGAACATTTTCATTTTGAAGAGGCCCTGTAGGTAACTGCAGTAACTACACCTGGAGCTCAGGTGTAAATACACCTGTAGCAAAACAGATTTTGTAGCATTAGATTTTTATATGGTAATTAAGGCACAGTTTTGGAAGGTGAGGTGATTCAGTGATATAATATAGGGTAAAAGGAATACAAGGAAGACCTCCGTGCTCCTCACGCAGGGTAAAAACATTGTGATAGAAGATTTGGGATCATAATATGCCACTTTCTTTGCTTCTGTTTGATTCACTTATCCTTTTGTAAAGTATTGATACAAATCTTACCCATACTTTATTTTCTAGATTAAATCTCAGATCTTTCTGTTCCTATTATCCCCACAATGGCTGTATTGGTCATTTTGACCTAACTCACAGAAGGCTTTGAACTTCTTTACATCATTCATGCATCTACATCTAATTTTTGTTAGGCAGATTGTAAGTGTTGAGGTTTCTCCTTTAGAATCCAACCCTGTGTCTTTCTCACCACGAGCATTCTCTCTATTTGTCAAAATTCATTGTGACTCCTGGTTCCTTTTCATAATCACTTTAGGCAAAGGTAAAAATACTAAGCAGTTTTTGGAAGTTGCATTTCAGAGAAAAGAATTGGATTACAGCTTCACAGAAAGTGATTTTTAGCATTTCATCTTGATTCTCAGAGCAGAGACAATAATATTTCTAGCATTATTTCTCATAAAATGACTACCAGTGATATCTTTAACTCCCTTCAGGATTCAGAGGAAGTTATGATACCTGTCAAATAGGCTTAAACAATAATTGCATCAGACCAAACAAGTAAAGTGTAAGAGTATCAGAATAGAAACTTCTTTTATACCATAGGTGAGGAATAGTTTTCATTGATTTTTGTAATGTCTCCAACTAAATACTTGTTGAATAAATGATTTTTTTTTTATATTTCACAGCTCGAATAACATTTTAATTTTTTTTACTTTAAAACTCCCTATTTCTTGCAAGCATGAATTCTCAGTCTGAAATTATCAGTAAAAGTCTTTGTGATACAAAATATGTATTAATATTTAAAATATTAAAATTAAAATATTTAAAATCTATTTTAGATTTTAAAACTATTAAAATTTAAATAAAATTTATAATTTAAATAAATTTTATTTTTAAAATTAAATAAATAAATTTTAAATAAATAAATAATTATATAATATATATAATTATATAATTATATAATAAACAAACAAATAAATAAATTTTAAATATTTAAAAAAAAATAAAATTTAAAACACTTGTATGTTTGTTTATGTATGTTGATACAGGTGTCACTTATCTGTGATTTATTTATTATTTGTTTATTTATTTATTCCTTAACAAAGTTCATCCCTACCTCTGTTCATAATATTACTGATTTATCGCTACTAAGGCCATAAATACATCCTGGTTAAAGAGGTGAAGGGATTGTCCCCTATGGTGAGAATTTATCACCAAATAGAGGAAAGACAAAAAGGTAGATAAATAAATAAATAAGTAAATAAATAAATAAATGAAAAGCAGTATAACATGTTCTGAAGATGGGAAGGGAGAAAAGGAAATCTGACCTAATGTCTAAATAAAAATAACTACAACGTCCAGATTTCTATGATAATCACTTTTTGCACAAGCAAAAATACTGAACAGTCTATCAATATTGTCTATATGTCAAAATCATCTATTTTGGCCTTACAAATTACAGATGTCTGGCCCTACCCTAAATAAATTGAATCAGAATATCTGGGGATAGAAACTGTTTCTCTGTAATTTAAAAAGCTCTAGATATTATTTTAATGACCTCTGGAAATAAGATAATCATCCATCTTGTTTGCCCAGGAGAGTCTTGGCTTCCATGCACTAATTTGCCGGCAGTCATTCTCTCTATCTCTGTCTCTCTCACTGTTTCTGCCCAGAGGTGTCTTCTTCACATACTTTCTTCAGGCTGTGTCATCACCACCTCCCTTTTATCCACTCAGATGGTACGGACAGGGCTCTGCATGTCTCTTGGGCTTTCCCCTTAATCTCACACACTTTTGTAAACAATTCCTGTATTAAAATCTCCAAAATACCCCAAATTAAATGTGCTTTCTTTTCCTGAAGACCATGACTGTTCATCATCATTATACACAAATACTACATGACAATTGGATGCTTAAAATAAAGCTCCTGTTTTGAATGCAGAAATCGATATTTCCTGCTTCCTTCCATAAACATTGTAACGAAGATGGGCAGCATAGAATAAACACAAAGGAACATTTGGGCCAACCATTTTATTAACCACAATAAATGGCACAAGATTTTTCCCCCAAATGACTGGAACCTGTGTTTAAGATTCAAATAGTGCCTGATCTTCCAAAACTAAGGATACATTTCACCTTGGAAAGCAATGAATAGTTATTTGCAAATTTGTAGTGTAGCAGGAAGTGCACTTTACAGATTACTTTGCTACTACTTATACTGTTGCCTCCTCCTCCTGAGTCTGGTTTCTAGATATTAAAAACAACATGAATTGTAATTCTCAAGTGTCCTCTTTCTTAAAGTTGAAGTATAGTTGCTGTACGATATAAGTTACAGGTGTACAATATTGTGATTCACTATTTTTAAATGTTATACTCCAATTATAATTATTATGAAGTATTGGCTATATTCATTCCCCATGTTGTGTGATATATCCTTGTAACTTATTTTATACCTAATACTTTGTACCTCTTACTCCCCTACCCCTATATTGCCCCTCACCCCTTCCCTTTCCCCACTAGTAACTACTAGTTTGTTCTCTCTATCTGTGAGTCTGATTCTTTTTTGTTATACTCACTAGTTTGTTGTATTTTTAGATTCCACATATAAGTGATATTACACAGTATTTTTTTTCTCTGACTTATTTCACTTAGCATAATACCCTCCGAATCCATCCATGTTACTACAAAGTAGTCTCTTAATTAAAATCCAGCTGTTTTCCATTTGAGCCAGTCTTCTCAGTGTAGATTACTTAGTCTGCTGAGAATTTGGAAACATTAACCACTTCAGATAATCAGAATATCTTTTAATGTCCAGCAGTTGTAAACTGATTTGACTGAAGTTGGAAATTACATCCTGAGATTTGGTATTCAAAGCAGATTTGGGCAAATGGATTCTGATCCACAGTAGCATCATAGACTAATCTTACTGAAAAGAGAGAGAGAGGTAATACTGGGACATGGTTTTGTTTTCAAAGGAATTGATATCAGTTAATTCCCAGATATTTACTGAGAACTTAGGCTGTGTCCTACTTGAAATAGTTAACAATTGTATTTTTAATTTAATCTGCTAACACCCGTAAACCAGTAGACAAGTGGGGTCCTTGCTCTTATTGTTGTTAAATAAATAGGCTTTGGTTATTAATTAATTATATTTAAAGCTGAATATAAACAAAATATTATTCTGAACTCTTCAAGAGATATTCATCTAATATATATTCCAAGTTTGGTACATTATGAAGAATAACTGGAAAATATAAAATAGAAAGGTGCACTTTAATTCATGACTATGACTCATTATCATTATCAAAAGAAAACTAAAATGGGTTAATGATCTTGAGTTTGAGTGTACATTGGTGCTTGTAATGATCTTGCCTCAGTGAGGGAAACAATGCTTACTTTAAGAGCTTTCTACAGGATTCCCTTAGGAAGACAACTGTCTTTGTTTAGCAAGGCACCTTAATGAATGCCTTTGGCTTTCTAATTAAGGACACCTGTGCACATTCTAAATTGAATAGAGTAAGAAAAACAGATAGCTTAAAAGCTCGGTGGGAGAAACTGCTCTGCAGAAAGATACACAGAGAATTTTGGAGGAGGTAGGCAAGTAACTCAAAGAGGAGATGGGGAGAAGAAAGTCAAAAAATGTAGTGATAGGCTAGGGTTCAAAATAGAGTGTTGTAGTTTCTATTGGGCTGAAAAGAGAAACCATTTTCTAGAGTCCCTGGTAGAAGGTAGAAGGACAAGTAATAGTGGAGCAATGACTTTTATATACCTGCAGATTGCTGATTCTGAGGAATAAAGCACAGCTATGAATGTGTGCCAAAAGTAGATTTAATAATCTTGGTTGTAATTAGTTTCTGCTGCAACTGAGGGATGGTTTTCTAAAGTAAAGAGCTAGTAAAATAAAAGTACTCCATGAAAAAGGTTTAAAATAAATTAAATATTTTAATATTCCCTTAATGTTTTATATTAATATAATGTTTAGTATCATCTGAATTTACAGATCACTGAGTGTATTAACTACCCAATACATGCTTTGTTACCATAGACAATTATTATTATTATTTAACATCTTTATTGGAGTATAACTGCTTTACAATGGTGTGTTAGTTTCTGCTGTATAACAAAGTAAACCAGCTATACATATACATATATCCCCACATCCCCTCCCTCTTGCGTCTCCCTCCCACTCTCCCTAGCCCACCCCTCTAGGTGGGCACAAAGCACTGAGCTGATCTCCCTGTGCTATACAGCTGCTTCCAACTAGCTATTTTACATTTGGTAGTGTACATATGTCCATGCCACTCTCTCACTTTGTTCCAGCTTACCTTTCCCCCTCCCCATGTCCTCAAGTCCATTCTCTATGTCTGCCTCTTTATTCCTGTCCTGCCCCTAGATTCTTCAGAACCATTTTCTTTTTTTTTTTTAGATTCCATATATATGTGTTAGCATACGGTATTTGTTTTTCTTGCTCTGACCTACTTCACTCTGTATGACAGTCTCTAGGTCCATCCACCTCACTACAAATAACTCAATTTCATTTATTTTTATGGCTGAGTAATATTCCATTGTATATATGTGCCACATCTTCTTTATTCATTCATCTGTTGATGGACACTTAGGTTGCTTCCATGATTGACAATTATTATAAAGAGCAGAAACAGGGTTCAGTGTGCCAGCAGAAGAATGTGTAGAAGTCTTGGCCAGGTCAGGATATAAAGGACAGCTAGAATTTGAGAACAGTCTATTTTTAAGAGATTATTTGTACCATAAATATATTCATCACCTCAAAGTTTCCTCCTACCCTCCTTATTTATTATTCTTATCTCCAAACTTATTAAGTTATATACATTAAATATGTACAGCTTTTTTGTCTATCTCAATGAAGTTGTTTAAAAAAGATTCATGTTTATTATAAATTGTATTTTTCTAAATCTCATTTTCCAACTGTTCACTAGATTATATAGAAATAAAATTGATTTTTTTGTATGTTGACCTTGCATCCTACAGTGCTACAAAATTGAGGTATTGATCTTCTAGATTTTTTATAACATTCATAAGGATATTTTCCATAAACAATGATGTTGTTTAAGAATAATGGCCATTATACTTCTTCCTTTCCAATTGTTATGCCTCTTATTTCTTTTTCTTAGAGTATTGCACTGGCTAGATATTCCAGTGTTGAAATAAAATGGTAATAGGAGACATCTTTTCCTGGTTCCTTCCCTTAGGGGAACAAAGATTGATGTTTCATGATTATGTATGATATTAACTGTAGAACTTTGGTAGATGCCCTTTTTCAGGCTGAGCAAATTCCCTTCTCCTCCTATCTTGAATTTTATCAAAAAGATATTTTCATTAGTGCTCACAGAAAACCTGTTTATAATAGGCAAACCTGGAAACAATCTAAATATTCATCTACAAGAGAATGGATGAAATGCTTGAATAGATTTTTAAAATATTCATACTCAGTGATAAGAAGGAAAGGAACTACTAACACATGGACCCACATGGATAAATCTTACAGACATTATGTAAAACATAAGAAGCTAGGGTTTCCCTGGTGGCACAGTGGTTAGGAGTCTGCCTGCCGATGCAGGGGACACGGGTTTGTGTCCCGGTCCGGGAGGATCCCATGTGCCGTGGAGTGGCTGGGCCCATGAGCCATGGCCGCTAGGCCTGTGTGTCCGGAGCCTGTGCTCCACAACGGGAGAGGCCACAACAGTGAGAGGCCCACGTACTGCAAAAAAAACAAACAAAAAAAACCCATAAGAAGCTAGACAGAAAATAGCTCATATTGCATTCCATGTATGATAACAGAAAAGTAAAACTAATTAATGGAATTAGAAGTTAAAAAGATGATTGCCTGAGGCTGGATAGTGTGGTTTGACTAGGAATTGACAAGATACTAGTGAATGATCTTGTTTTATTTTGTTTTTAGTTTAAATAAATTAAATAATAAAAAGCTAAAGTCAGTGACCTTCAAAAAATTAAATTTAAATTAAAAAAAATAAATTTTAAAATAAATAAATAAGAGCATACCCAAGCAGAGCTTTTTTTTTCTTCCATTTTTCTGAGATATAATTAACATACAGCACTGTGTAAGTTTAAGGTGTACAGCATATTGATTTGACATACTGATATCATGAAATGATTATTACAATAATTTTAGTGAATATCCATCAGTTCATATAAATACAAAATTAAAGAAAAAAAATGTTTTCTTGTAATAAGAACTCTTAGGATTTACTCTCCTAACAAGTTTTATATATAACATACAGCAGTGTTAATTATATTTATCATTGTTGTATATTATATCCCTAGTACTTGTTTGTCTTACAACTGAAATTTTGTATCTTTTGACCACCTATATCCAGTTGCCCCCTTGCCCACACTCCTCCTCTGGTAACAGCAAATCTTATCTCTTTTTCTATAAGTTTACTTGTTTGTTTGTTTGTTTCTGAAGTATAACTGACAGACACAACTATGTTAGTTCCTGTTACACAACATAGTGATTCTATATCTTTATACATTTTGAAATGATAGAAATATGTTACTTAGGTATTGACTATATTCCTCACACTGTACATTTCATACTTGTGACTCATTTATGTTGCCACTGGAAGTTTGTACCTCTTAATCTCCACCTATTTTTTTTTCCTGTCTGACCCCTCTTCTCTCTGGCAACCACCTACATGTTCTGTGCATCTAACTCTGTTTTAGGTTCCACATATAAGTGGAATCATACAGTATCTCTCCTTCTCTATCTGACTTATTTCCCTTAGCATAATACCCTCTGGGTCCACCTGAGTTGTTGCAAATAACAAGATTTCGTTCTTTTTCATGGCTAATATTCCATTTATATATATATATATATATATATATATATATATATATATACACACACACACACACACACACACACACATATAT